>NC_090249.1:60525126-60560126 GCF_037325665.1 Littorina saxatilis | reverse complement strand
AACTTTCCCTCTCAAGCTGAACATTCTCCCACACAGGAAGATTTAGGAACTGAGCCCTCCCAACAGGCTGCAAGTGCAGAGCATCTCGCTCAACGAAGTAGAGAAGAAAGAGGCCCCGCCATTGTTAGGGCTAGACTTAATGCTGAGGTGAGGGAACTGTCAGACAAGTACTGGGCCCTAAGCCGAGCTCATAAGAATACGATCAGCGAGTTGTGCACAGCCTTTAGGGAAACACCAGACCTAAGGAGAGTCCTTAAAGCTCAAAAAATAACCCTCTGTGAGCGCCTAAACGAGCTGAATGTAGCGAACTCGAGGCTTTGTCAAGTGGCTGAAAGTGATGTAGCTATAGAAGAGGATTTGAGCGATATGCACATGCAAACGGAGACGCTCAAAGAACAATACCGCAGTCTCTTTCCCAAGTTAGACCCGTACGCCTCCAGCTCGGACTTGACTTCCACAGTCGCTTCTGGAGGTGCTAGAGAGGTTTCTCTAGATGCTTCTTTGGCGGTTAGTGCAGCGAGATTTAGGTCCCAGCAAATGGTTGCAGATGAAAGGGCCAGACAAGAAGAAACTCTTTTGCTTTTAGAGGAGAAGGCTTCTAGGTCTAAAGCTTTGGCTGCTGAGAAGAAGGCAGAGATGGAAAGAGAGTTGGAAAGAAGAGAGATGGAAAGAGAGTGTGCTCGTTTAGAGAGAGAAGCTCAAGATGAAGAGTTAGCTTTGAAGAAAAAAGAAAAGGAAATTAAGACTGCCCTAGAGAGGGTGGAGAGGGAAGGCAAGATGCAAGAAGAGCATGACGTTTTTAAGATCCTTAAAACTGACATAGAAGACCAGCAAAGGGCTAGAGAAAGATTCATGCCTCAGCTACCTCGTGACAGCCCCATTGATAGGTACCTAGGTACTCACAGCACCCTGCATGTAGGTACACACCTAGAGAGCATAGGAGATGTGGCGGTAGGGTATGATAGGCACACACAGCACACACAAGATACATATAAGCCTGCGACAGCCGACACCTACGCCCGCCCGCGTCACCAGCCGGCAGCCAACACCCTCGTCTCTGGGCAACATCAGCCTGCGGCAGCCAAGCCTGGACTCCCGCCACTTCAGCAGCCCACGGAGGTCAGGGCTTATGCCCCTTCGCATCTCCAGTCGGCCGCCGAGGATATCCGCGACACTCTTCGAGGCATCTCCAGGACCCTTGCCCAACCTGTCTCCGCTTTTCACCCACTTCCAGCAGCGGTCACAGCCACGGCTCCTACCACTACGACGATGACTACAGCCACCACGATGACGACAAGAGTCGGAGGCCAATTCGCGACCTCCTTTCGGCCTCAGTTTGTCAAAGCTGAGATTCCAAGCCACGAAGATCGTCCTCGCCAGATCTACGCGCCTTCCCGTTTCCCTCACAAATCCCTCAATCCATCAGCGAGACCTTTTCCCAGGCCTTTCCCTGGTCCTTTTCCTGCCATGACCTCCCGAGAGTCTCCGACCTATGTGCCAAACTTTGCATATGGGCCTTCTGTCATGCATCCTCCCATGCAAACACAGCAATATGACCACGCTGCAAGCTTTGCTCCTGACACTGACTACACTCAGCATGGTTTTCAAGAGGCTTCGGTCACGAGCCCTTCAGACGTCTACTACGGGCAAGATGCATACCTTCCTCAGATGCAAGGCCAGCCAGCGCTCTCCGAGGGTTCTGCCCTAGCTCGTACTCTAGCTGAGGCTCTCCTGATCAACAGGTTACCGACGCAGGAGCCCACTACGTTTTCAGGAGATCCTTTGACGTACCCTCTCTGGAGGTCCTCATTCACTCTTTTGATTGAGCGGCAGGGCGTTTCTGCAGAGGAAAAGCTCCTCTACTTGGAGAAGTACTTGGACGGTCCGGCGAAGGATGCGGTCAAGGGACTCTTTCTGATCAGGGATGCCCAGGCCTATCAGCAGGCCCTTCAGACGCTGGAGGAAAGATTCGGCAGTTCTTTCGTCGTTGCCAGAGCCTTCCGAGAAAAACTAGATGCATGGCCGGTAATCAAATCCAAAGATGGACAAGCCCTCCGCGCCTTCTCGGACTTTCTTGGACAATGCCTTGTGGCGAGCCGAGTGATAGGCCAGCTACAGAATCTGGAAGACCAAGCCTATCACAAGACACTCATGAGCAAGCTTCCAGATTGGTTGGTGAGAAACTGGGTGCGGAAAGTACACAAGACCAAGAACGAGAAGAAACGCTACCCTACCTTTGAGGAGTTGTCAGCTTTCATCAAGACAGAGGCAGACATCCTTTGCGAGCCCCTTTTCTCCTCCAGCAAATCTGCCGCCTCTTCCACCTCACAGACCGCCAGTTCAGCAGTCCCCAAGAAAACATCGTACAGTACGGATTGTTCTACTACATCTGCATGTCAAGAGTGTGACAGATGTCAGCACCACGCTAAAACTGTCCTGAGTACGAACTGCGACGAAGTCTGTCCCTTTTGTACCGTTCGTTTTCCGACCAGCTCTTCTTCTCATCCTCTACTCAGATGCCAGAGGTTCGATGAGATTCCCGTTGAGGACAGGAAACACTACATGTACGAAACGTCCTTGTGCTTCTCCTGTGCCAGAAAGACTGACCATAGAAGTGTAGACTGCACTACTAGGGCGATATGCGACAAGTGCCAAGGCCCACATCTCACTATGCTGCATGGAGCGCCTAGCTACAGGAAGAAGATTCCCAATCAGCAACGGAATGCCCGGGGACCGCCAGATTCTTCAAGGTTTGTCTGTCTCAGTCAAGATGCCCGTGTTTCTGCCTCTGGATCAGCATTCGCCACGACCAAGAAGTCAGGCAGACCAGTCAGAGCTACCATGATTGTTCCGGTCAGAGTTTCGACGAAAGAGAATCCCACGGTAGAGCATACGACATACGCACTGCTTGACACCATGTCTTGCATTTCCTTCGTTACTGAATCTTTGAGTGACAAGCTGAACACTCATTCTGAGCCAGCGTCATTGAGGCTGAACACTATGACTTCTCAGAACACTCATATCGAATGTCAGAGAGTGACCGGATTGTGTGTTAAGGCCCTCAACTCCAATGTTTCTCACAACCTGAAAACGCTCTACACGACGGACCATCTCACCAATGACACTGAGAACATACTAACATCAGAGACCGCTCGCAACATCAAGCATTTGAGCCATATTGCCAGCGAGATTCCCCCATTGCTCGAAGGCCGCACTCCCGGGTTGTTGATTGGCTACGATCATGCAGAGCTATTCATGCCAGAGAGAGTCATCAAGGGAGACCCATACGCCGTTCTCACACCGTTGGGGTGGACGATACTGGGACAAGTGTCGCCGAAGCAGGCTGTCCATGACGTGATGCACGTGTCTCTAACAGAACATTGTCTCAGCGAGTACGAAGGTGAATCAGTCGCTTCCGTATATCGCACGACACTCGCCGAACCCAGCATCTCCGACGCCCTCCATGTCATGGAAAGGACGAAGAAGACCACGACGAAGAAGACCACGACGAAGAAGACCAGTACCAGAAGACCAGTACGAAGAAGACCACAACGAAGAAGACCACAACGAAGAAGACCACAACGAAGAAGACCACAACGAAGAAGACCACAACGAAGAAGACCACAACGAAGAAGAAAGTGGCTTCTTCCCCAACGAAACGTTGCTGTCGGAGATGTCGTCGTGCTACGTGACGAAGCCGTATGCAGAGCAGATTGGCCTCTTGGACTCGTGACGGAGGTTCGCCCCAGCGACGATGGACTCGTGCGAACCTGCAAGCTCAAGACTGTCAAGGTCACCTCGAAGACGAGCCATTCCACTTTCTACTACTGGCGCCCCATCTCTAAGCTGACCGTGCTGGTGAAGGCAGACCCGGACACCCAATGACTTTTCCAGTGAACTTTACTGTTTCGACAGACCGTTTGTGCATGTTTTGGTCTGACGTAACCCGTTCGCCTTTTTTGACAGGTGGCGCTGTTTTGATTTGGGGAGAAAATTTCGTCTTAATGCAAATATTTTGTGACTTTGTGATTTCTCTCCATTTGTATATATGTTTTTGGTTCCGCATTTTGGAACGAAAGCTCTTGACAGAGGCAAGCGCTTAATGAATCGGTTTGTTTAGTCCTTCCCGCGTGCGGATGCCTGTGCTTATGATTAAGACGACTGAAGATGTTTTTCTTTTGTATTTTGTAGGTTGCGACTACAGTCTTTCATACTGAGTTGCGGGTTATGTAAAGGTGTAAGAATAATGTTGACACGATATGTTGACAGTGACGGACTGACGAAATATGATGTTACATTTGTTGAAAGAACACGTGTGATTTTTAGATTGAGACTCATAGAGAGTGCGTTTCGAACAGCTACGTTTTGGATAATGCCAAAAGGATTCTGTAACGTTTCGGATTTTTGTATTTTGAACCACGTATGAGAGTGCGTTTTGAACAGCTACGTTTTGGATAATGCCAAAAGGATTCTGTAATGTCTCGGATTTTGTTTTTGAACCACGTATGTATTCGATGATTTTTGTTGATTTTTTTTATGTCGACTTTTGTAAAGACTAAGATGTCTTCGAGGGGGGAATGTGAATGCCCCTGCTAAGGAGCCTTCTGTGTATTTAGATTCTTTTTGTTTTGCTTGTGTTTTTTAGTCATGCTTCTAGCTTGACTCGCATGCGACTTTCCGTGGTGGTGGCTTCCCCTTTTTGTTCTTTCACTTTTATTATCTTATCTTACTTTTGCCCCTATTTGTTCCCATTTTGCAGCCACCTCTGTAGGTTCGTGTGCGGGTCTAGCTTGCTCTTTATCTTCTAGTTTTCTTTATTAAGTATGAGCGTCCTGGTACGACCTTTGTTTTTGTTTTACTGACGTTAAATATTGTAACGTTTTTCTGATATTGTTTTCATGTGCCTGTATGGCTCACGCTGGACCATGCTAGCCTCTGGAGATTTTCCCCGGATAGCACGGGACGCATGCTTTGCAACAGTAAAACCGTAGTAACGCGTAGTAACTTTTAGTTCACCTCTGTGGTGGATAGCCTGTATTCGTTGTCACTTACTGGGAAGCCGTTCACGGAACAAGATGTTTCAGGATAGATAGATTTTTTTGCTCTGTTCCGGGGCCCAGTGTTTTCTGCCAGCCTCCAGTTTTGTTTTAAGTTATTTTGTAGTTCAGGTTCAGTTGCTCGCCTTGAGTCTGTTTTAGATTATTGATGCTGTCAAAGTTTCCATCGCTCCGCGCTCCGCGCTTCTCGCTCCGCGCTTCTCGCTCCATGCTCCACGCTTCACACTCTACTGTTCTGCACTCTCACTCAAGCTAGTCATATCTACTCCACATTTTAGCATTAATTCACATTCTAAACTTAGATCAGTTTTTCCGCCACGCTCCTATATAGGTTACTTAGCTCTCCATAGGTTTATGTTTAGCTTTTTATAGATTGATATTACGAGCTGATTCCTGATTCCTATGACATTGACAAGTATGACCATATTCACAATAAAACTTTAATTAATTTTCCAATTCTAGTGTTCGTTTTGTTTTGTGAGCGCGTCGGTTCTTTGTAGCACCAAAATTACATCCTCCAGAATTTACATAAGTCATCTTAAAATCTTACAGCAACTCAAGGGCAAGCACACACTTTATTATCGATAGGTTCTGATCGTGACGATGAAAGAGGCGTTCAGCAAGGTGATGCGCTTCATGGTGTGTGCACTTGTCATGTACATGGGCTTCCTCTTCTGCGGCTGGCTTGTCCTGGGGCCTTACCACATCAAGGTACAGTGACTGTACTTACTTGTACTTTTTCACCGCTAGGTAATGACATGTACTTTTTCACCGCTAGGTAATGACATGTATTTTTTCACCCCCAGGTAATGACATGTACTTTTTCACCGCTAGGTAATGACATGTATTTTTTCACCCCCAGGTAAATGACATGTACTTTTTCACCCCCAGGTAATGACATGTTTGACTTTTTTACCGCTACGTCATGATATGTTTCACTTTTTTACCGTTAGGTCATGACATGTATGACTTTTTTACTGCTAGGTCATGACATGTTTGACTTTTTCACCCCTAGGTTATGACATGTTTGACTTTTTCACTGCTATGTCATGACATGTTTGACCTTTTTACCGCTAGGTCATGACATGTTTGACTTTTTCACTGCTAGGTCATGACATGTTTGACTTTTTCACCGCAAGGTTATGACATGTTTGACTTTTTCACCGCAAGGTTATGACATGTTTCATTTGTTCACCGCTACGTCATGAAATGTTTGACTTTTTCACCGCTTGGCAATGACTTGTTTGACTTTTTCACCGCTTGGTAATAAAATGTTAGATCTTTTCATCCCTAGGTAATGACATGTTTTACATTTTCACCCCTAGGTTGATTTTTAGCTGATGGCAAAGTACGGACCTGACCCGTATTATGGCAGTCTAGGGTTTAACATTATCATCTGAACTGTCTGTGACTGTTGTACAGTTTCGCCATTTCAGTATTGTGTGTAGGCATTATGTTCTGACCAGTGTGTGTATGTTGGTCAGTTTCGCCACTTCAGCACGGCATTCGAGTGTCTGTTCTCTCTGGTCAACGGAGACGACATGTTCGGGACGTTCGCCGCCACAGAGAGCGAAGACATAGGGCTGTGGTTCTTCTCCAGGATCTACCTCTACTCCTTTATCTCGCTCTTCGTCTTCTGCGTCCTGTCGCTCTTCATCTCGCTCTTCACTGAGACCTACGACACTCTGCAGGTAGTGTGTGTGGGTGGGGGGTTGTGTGTGTGTTTGTGTGTGTGTGTGTGTGTGTGTGTGTGTGTGTGTGTGTGTGTGTGTGTGTGTGTGTGTGTGTGTGTGTGTGTAAGCGAGAAAGAGTTCAAGTACGCACCAAATGATGTCTTTGTCGATCTTGGCCCTAACCCCCAACGCAAACTTTTGAATAGAGTAAGAAAACACCAACCTTCACGAAATCCTGTCTTTGTCACAGACATACTTCAAGGATGGCTTTCCTAAAACCAGCCTACACAGGTTCTTGGAGCAATGCGAAGAAGAGGTGGAGAACTACCCCTGCAAACTGTGCTGCGATTCCTTTTGTGAAAGGTAAGGTATTGTATGCATGTGTGCAAAGCAACAATACAGGAACCCCACAATAAGACACGGTTACTGCAACCCACGCAATACACCAATTCCGGAAATAACTCTGTCGGTTTAGTATAGGTTATGAGAGAGTGAATACTCTTGCTTTTATCGAGGCAAACTTTCCCACGTGACATTATAGGTCAGCAACCAGAAGGGGTACGTCTCCACACGTGTTTCTTTTCCACGTGTGGAGACACACCCCTCGCTTGTGAATGGCCTATACTTTCCTGTACATGTAGTAAATGGCATGTGGATTTTAGTAGCATCAGCGGATAATCGAAAGTCTAAATAAATACAAACTTAACTCTACAGAAACACAGACTGGCAGATTAGTCATATGTGTTTGCTGATTTCGGAGACTGCAACATCGTCATTCAGTGTCCTGAAATTGGATCAACTACTACCAGTTTTATTCGCCAGCTGGTAACATTTTGATGGTGTGTTTTTTCCAGATTTTGCGTCACCAAAAACAAACGAAAAATGGGCTAGAGGGTATAATTCTAGTGAATGGTCGGATTTGTTTTTGTTGTTAATTCAACGCCCCAACAATGACGGGCTTGTCAAAAACAAGAATACAAACACAAAACATGAAAACCAAAAACAAAACTTTCTGATGTTTTGTCGTTGGCAAGTTTCGAACATATTTTCTTTAATTTCCAGATGCCAGTTGGACGAATCAGAGGAGGAGAAGATTGAAAGTTAACTCTCTTCAAGACGCAGAAATCAAAGTGGCATTTTGGATATTCATTTCGTGTAGGATTCAAAGCGAAGGACAAGCTTCAGCAAATGATTATGTTCGTAGTGTTTCCTAGTGTTTGCATGCAGCTGTACATTTTGCGACATTGGAGACTTCACTACTACCAACTCATTGATCAAAATGCACCCCTGTGCATGCAAGCAGTATGAGAACTTTGATATTTCAGATGTGGTCTGGTTTAGTTTCGTTTCGTGTTGTGTTGTGTTGATACTGATATTAATTTAGTTTTTCCTTTGTTACCTTTGTTTAGTTTCTCAGCTCAAACTCAGTTATACTTATTGTATCGTGACGATGTAGACTTGTTTGTTCCAGCTAGAGTGAAAGTTGATCTTATTACAACATATTATCAACATTGTAAAATATAGCTATTCTGATGGACAAGTGGGGGAATTCGGGGGCTGTGATTGGATGGTCTCTTCCGATCATTAAAGCATAATGCTACGGAAGTCGGCCATTTTTGCCAATATCCAAAAGCATATTGACAATAACAAAGACGCATGGTTCCGGTTTACCCATCTGTACCACACGATGTTTCAATCGACAACAGCACACACTGACAACTTGAAATTCTTCTCGGGAATGTTTTTCAGCGTTTTTACAAATGTCGATGGCATACCCTTTTCTGCTAACTTCCTGATGAAACAGGACTAAACCACTTATTTTCTGTCCCTAAACACCACAAAATGCCCAAAGTCGAAAGATGTAATACAAACAGGGGAGTAAAACGGAACAGCCGTTTTTGTGTGCCTGTGTGAGCTAAGTTGCCGACTGACACAAACTTTCGCATTCGGCTTTTCTTATCTCGTAACTCCACACTAAATACCCCAATTCCCCTCTGAAGTATTGATGTTCAACCCATGGCACTAACATTCATGTAGTCGTTTATAACTGAGGTTGAAAAATTCGCTTCATGACGAGACAAGTATAAATGCCATTCACCAAACTGAAAACTTCGCTGCCGTCTGTTCGCGTTGTACGGATTGGCTGTTCTCTTCTCCTCCCCTTGTTGCATCCTAGTTCTTCAGTTGTTTCTAGTTTTCCGTTGATGTTGTGTTTTGGTCTTCTCCATAAGTAGTCTTGTTCAAAATTTAAAAAAACTCAAACTTCTTTTTGTTGTATACGAATGAACTAATAAAAAGCTGTTTAACAGCTGTGTTGTCAAATCGAGTTTTTTTCCAAAGTCAGTGTGGCGCCTGCGCAAAACTAATGCGCATAAGAAACGGCGTCTGCTATCAAAACCTGCGATCAACGCATCGACGGCAAAAACTGTCATTTTGTAAGTTTGGAACAACAAATCAAGGTCAGAACAGCTATATAATCGCTATTGTATTTTCAGCGTAGCAATAGAGTCCGATATTTAGACTCGAACAAGTATATTGCGACTCGTCTTCGACTCGTCGGCATAATACTTGTCTCGTCTAAATATCGGACCCTATTGCTACGCTGAAAACACAATAGCTGTTAATGTTACAACAGAGCAACACAAAGACATTCTTCTTTCTTGAATATTAATAGCTTTGTATAAATGTTATTATAGATATTCTGACATGATTTGTTCATGGAGCAGAAGCCAGATTGCAAAGTAATGATGTTAGTCAAGCTGTTTCTTATCACGGCATGTGTGTATGTGTGTGTGTGTGTGTGTGTGTGTGTGTATGTGTGTGTGTGTGTGTGTGAGAGAGAGAGAGTGTGTGTGTGTGTGTATGTGTGTGTGTGTGTGTGTGTGTGCGTGTGTGTGTGTGTCTGTTATTAAATCGAGTGAGTGCGATTTTTAGTTTACAACGTCTGATTCTGTGATATTTGTAATGTGATTGCTCTGCCTTGAAACCCCAACTCTTGTAATATGAGAGGGGAAGTACAATGCAATATCATATTTGATTGTGATATTTACAAAGACGTATGACCTTATTTAGATTGTATTTGTAATGTTTTTATATTTTAAGATGATAGCTCTCTTGGTCAGTGTTAGTGGTAATATGATATGTGTGCTTGTTATTATATGTGAGCCTATGTAGTGTATGTGTTGTTGTACTATCAGTGAATGTCCTAATACTTCTTATGAAATGTTCAAGTTATAATCGTTTACAGTCAGGCTGGGTGTGTCAAAGACAATTTTCCATTTTAATGTAATATCATATGGACAATAAATTATGTTATTGTTGTTGTTGTAATTGTTTTAAAAACACAGAAATGACAAGCATGCATCCTCCAAAATCGGCGAATTGAAGCTGAAATTGCGGACTATAAACGGTCATACACAGAAAATCCCGATCGTGCAAAAACGCGAGTGTTCGTGGGAGTTTCAGCCACAGAGATATATATATCTCTGTGATTTCAGCCCATAAACGCAGATCAAGAAGAAGTAGAAGAAGAAGAATTACCATAACTTTAATGGGATGGTTCGATTCAAGTCATTACTAAGTCATCCTTCGTGTCAAGCTGTCGATGTCATCGACTTTACAACGAGCTTGGGGTTATGTGCTACAACACAAAATAGAAATCGATACAAGGAAGTGTGCTACAATGTCACTATCATAAAAAATGTACACTGACCTAATAGGGATGCATATCTCCGAACGATGCCCGTGACACGTGTTACCAATGACCCAAGTAGCATTCTCACCGGTGTTGATGGTTTAGAGTGGCGATGTGTTCACAACTTTTTGCCCATAGAAGGAATTAGCCTATCTATTCGGCTAATGTGAACTCAGATGAGATGTTTTAGTGACTCGAATTACAGGGTTAAATAGATTGCTTGCGAACGCGTCATCTCATCTCGTCAACAGGCAGAAAGACTGGAAAGTGAATAGAATACGTTATTTGTAATTTTTGACCAAAGTATGACATTTGACACAGATCGATACAGTTATTGATTTCCGAGACCGCACTGGCGGTCGAGGTGAACAATGGCTGTCGAGATCTGTGTCAAATATCAATTATTGGTCAAAAATACAAATAACACTGATGTATCGATTCATTTTAGTCCAAATAACTTTCATTTTTTCAGGACTGAACCCATTCAAACATGCACTCTTTTGTAGTCTCGGTCAGTCGCCGTAGTATGAGTTTTAGTCGGCCTCTGGTGTCACATTAGCTCCAAAAAGACAAATCTAATCACGTTCAATCCATACATTTAGCCGTTATAAAACGTGACTGCTCAACAGCGTTCTTTCTATTAAAACATAAGTAGGGGGGGGGAGGAGGGGGTTTCCTCGGTGTGTTTTTTTTATCACAACTGGATAGCTGAAGTTGTTTGCGGACTGTGACCTCAAATCAACATTCTCAAACATAATACACGTATAGATCATCAAAGCATGCACTTCAGCTAATATCACCGATACCCGCTTGTGAATCGGACATTACGGGTAGGCTGTGGGCTTATCAAGGGTTTGCGATGTATGTATATTTCAAGTTATTCAGCTGAGTTATCAGCAAGTTGCAAGCCAACGGAATGAGAAAGGATAACGGAATGGAAAGGCATCATAAAGCGAAAAACAACGCAATGAATTGAGCACAGAAACTTACTTTCTCCAATTCCGTTGGTAATGTAAACAACGGATATTGCGCATGCGCAGTATGACCCCAAATAGCTGTACGCTCCTGATTGGTGCACATTCTACCCACCAAGAGCGATGTGTCTATTCCGCAGCAAAATTCGTTTGCTACAGATCGGGGCCCATCCAACCACACAAACCCACTTACACTTTCGTGTAAAAACTTTTCAAGTTATTCAGCTGAGTTATCAGCAAGTTGCATTCTAATCACACTTAACTTGTCTGTACCAATTTTTAGAAATAGGCCTTAATACATCGGGCCTTTTGACTTAAGAGTCTGTATCTGCGTTATCAGTAAGATTGCATTTTACTTCCTCATGGCTTCTCCTGTCCTGAGAAACTGGCCTTGACACATCTGTCTATCTGCCATAGAAAGAAAGGCTCGCAACTCGATCTGTTGAGCAGCGAATCGTGCGAAGGCTGCACTCCACACTGACCGATGGACAATGGCTGATGATTCTATTCGTCTGAGAGCATTACGTGAGTTTGATCACAACATCGTATTCATTAAAATATTAGATTAAAAGCCATGCGTGATCTCATTTGAGTAGAGGGTGAGATGTCAGAATTACATGTTCTTTTTTCCACTTCCATCGTTATCGTCATCTTTATTATCATTGCCGTAAGCATCGTCATCACCGTCGTCATCATCATTGCCGTAAGCATCATCATAACCGTCGTCATCATCATTGCCGTAAGCATCGTCATCACCGTCGTCATCGTCAACATCTAAGTTGCTATTTTAAACATTATTATATCACCGACTTTGCACACTGGATATTCTTTTTTTCAACAATCTTGCTCTGGAACAAACCTTGCACAATTTCAAGCAGGTGGCCAAGAATTGCAGACTAGCATCAACAACAAAGAACAACAAGCCTCCGATGCCGAGCAGAGCGGGGCACAAACCACGCCCCCTCTACCCACTCCTCCACTCTCAGCCAACGAACACAACGGAGCAATGCAGCGAGATCAAACCAATCAAAGCACACACAAAAGTGAAGATCTTACGTCACACGAGGAAGGGAATGATGCGACGAGTTCGGCTGACGCCAAGCCTGATTCTTGCAGTTGCGTCATGTTCTGCATCAAATTCGTGGTCTACTTACTCAAGATCGTCCTGATAATTTCTCAGGTTTGCCCGTCGCTGAAAAGAGAGAGAGAGAGAGAGAGAGAGAGAGAGAGAGAGAGAGAGAGAGAGAGAGAGAGACAGACAGACAGACAGACAGACAGACAGACAGAGACAGAGACAGAGAGAGATCAACATGTCTTGTTGTGTAATACCAGGTTTACACGAGTTTGTTTTTGTGTTTAATATTGCAATGCGAGCGAAAGCGAACTTTTCAATATTTGAGGAGAAAAAGGAGGGTGAAGCTGACATCAAACAGCATGCCATATTGTATTCTGTTTATCGTACATTCTCTACTTGTACTGACATCAAACAGCATGCCATATTGTATTCTGTTTATCGTACATTCTCTACTTGTACTGACATCAAACAGTATGCCATATTGTATTCTGTTTATCGTACATTCTCTACTTGTACTGACATCAAACAGTATGCCATCTTGTATTCTGTTTATCGTACATTCCCTACTTGTACTGACATCAAACAGTATGCCATATTGTATTCTGTTTATCGTACATTCTCTACTTGTACTGACATCAAACAGCATGCCATATTGTATTCTGTTTATCCTACATTCTCTACTTGTACTGACATCAAACAGCATGCCATATTGTATTCTGTTTATCGTACATTCTCTACTTGTACTGACATCAAACAGCATGCCATATTGTATTCTGTTTATCGTACATTCTCTACTTGTACTGACATCAAACAGTATGCCATATTGTATTCTGTTTATCGTACATTCTCTACTTGTACTGACATCAAACAGTATGCCATATTGTATTCTGTTTATCGTACATTCTCTACTTGTACTGACATCAAACAGTATGCCATATTGTATTCTGTTTATCGTACATTCTCTACTTGTACTGACATCAAACAGCATGCCATATTGTATTCTGTTTATCCTACATTCTCTACTTGTACTGACATCAAACAGCATGCCATATTGTATTCTGTTTATCGTACATTCTCTACTTGTACTGACATCAAACAGCATGCCATATTGTATTCTGTTTATCGTACATTCTCTACTTGTACTGACATCAAACAGCATGCCATATTGTATTCTGTTTATCCTACATTCTCTACTTGTACTGACATCAAACAGCATGCCATATTGTATTCTCTTTATCGTACATTCTCTACTTGTACTGACATCAAACAGCATGCCATATTGTATTCTGTTTATCCTACATTCTCTACTTGTACTGACATCAAACAGCATGCCATATTGTATTCTGTTTATCGTACATTCTCTACTTGTACTGACATCAAACAGCATGCCATATTGTATTCTGTTTATCCTACATTCTCTACTTGTACTGACATCAAACAGCATGCCATATTGTATTCTGTTTATCCTACATTCTCTACTTGTACTGACATCAAACAGCATGCCATATTGTATTCTGTTTATCCTACATTCTCTACTTGTACTGACATCAAACAGCATGCCATATTGTATTCTGTTTATCCTACATTCTCTACTTGTACTGACATCAAACAGCATGCCATATTGTATTCTGGGCGGGGATATAGCTCAGTTGGTAGCGCGCTGGATTTGTAGTCAGTTGGCCGCTGTCAGCGTGAGTTCGATCCCAGGTTTGGCGGACATTTATTTCACAGAGTCAACTTTGTGTGCAGACTCTCTTCGGTGTCCGAACCTCCCCCCGTGTACACTACATTGGGTGTGCACGTTAAAGATCCCACGATTGACAAAAGGGTCTTTCCTGGCAAAATTGCTTAGGCACAGTTAATAATTGTCTACCTATACCCGTGTGACTTGGAATAATAGGCCGTGAAAGGTAAATATGCGCCGAAATGGCTGCAATCTACTGGCCGTATAAAATTTCATCTCACACGGCATCACTGCAGAGCGCCTAGAACTGTACCCACGGAATATGCGCGATATAAGACTCATTGATTGATTGATTGATTGATTGATAATAATAATAATAATAATAATAATAATAATAATAATAATAATAATAATAATAATAATAATAATAATAATAATAATAATAATGGAAACTTATAGAGCGCTTACCTAAAAGCTCCAAGCGCTTTACAATGACATTATTATACACATGTACAAAACCAAAATACAAGCATTAAGACACAAAAAGAACAGGAGTACAAAAGCAAATTCATCGTTTAAATCCATGCAGTCACAAACAAACACACGCGTGCGCACGCACATACGCGTGCGCATACACGCACACATGCTATCACCACACACATGCACAGATACACACAGACACACAGATACACATTCACACACACACACACACACACACACACACACACACACACACACACACACGCATACAGACAGGCACACACACATACATACAAACACACACACATACACATACACTCACACATGAATACTAATATACCTACACAAATCTGCATACATGGCGTACACACAAAAATCGCAAATATAATCACAAAACCAAGCTCGTGCTTATGCACATCCATTTATCTAACTAGATAAACCGATATGTACTTTGCACAAGGAAAAAAGAAAAAGTCGCATTCTGTACTTGTACTACCTCAAATTTCCAGACAGCTCTGATGCTTTCAATCGATTACTTTCGAACTTCAGTCACTTCTACCGGCTTGGCAATAATTCATTCTATTCGAATGAAAATTAGTTTGAGGGTTTACTTTGCGTCAGTTGAATTTGAGCAGAATGTGTTCGGTTCCAAAGAAAAAGGGAAACTATTTTGCTTGAAGAACGATACAACAAAAAACCATTTGCTGCAAGAACAATACGAAAGGAAATACACTGAAAGCAAAATGATATTAGTTTCCCCCTCTTGCGATGTTTCGTCACTGAGGTCGGGGCGTCCAAATGAAAGGTCAAATGTCAGACGTCAAATGTCAGACGTCATATGTCAGACGTCAAATGTCAGACGTCAAATGTCAGACGTCAAATGTCAGACGTCAAATGTCAGACGTCAAATGCGAAGTTAATAACCATTTCAGGGCACCATATGGCTATTTGACCAATCAAGACGTATTACTCTAGGCATAGACCAAATAGCCTGGACCGACAACTCGTCACGTGACCCTTCGAGGTTACGACTTTCAGGGGCGCGTGACGTCCGGTTTGAAAGGCCAGCGATTCGAAGACAGTGAAAAGAAAGCACGCTCCAGCTATTTGTGACAATGGGAGGTGACAATGAACTGGATCTTCCAAAACTCCAAACTAAACTTAACAAAACTCATCGAAAAACATGATCCATATGCACTTTTGCTGAGTTTATTTTAGCATTTTCAGAACTTACCTCGGCAACTTGGTCCATGTTTACAATCGACACCGGATATGACATCCCCCTGATTTCTGAAAGGCCATGTAAGCGTAGGTTCCTAAATGCGAGTGGCCGCTACCTCGTAATAGAGAGAAAGAGCGGAGAGAGAGCTAGTTGGCGGTCCAGGCTAAATGGTCTATGCTCAAGGTGACCGCTAAATGTTATAGTGGGCAGGCAGGGACTCTTTTCACAATTTTGACTAAATGTTTGAACACAGACTGGGATTGAGACGAAGGTGGTGGTGAATGTCTGTGTCTGTGTAGAGCGATTCCGAGAAAACTACTCCACCGATCTTCGTGAAACTTTACCAAAACAATTCTACCAGATGATTTCCCCAGACAAATGTTTATTATCATTTGCCAACAGTCAGCATATTAGAAATAATTAATTATATCGCAAAAAGACATCACAATAGGAATAATAGCGTAACATGAAAGTTCTTAAAGTTTTTACAGAATGAAGTATCATGTATGTCTCGGTGACTTTGTCAACATGAGCAGCGGTAAATTACTGAGACAGAGACAGAGACAGACAGAAAGAGAGAGAGACAGAGACACAGAGAGAGAGACAGAGAGAGAGAGAGACAGAGACAGAGAGAGAGAGACAGAGAGTGAGAGAGAGAGACACACAGAGAGAGAGTGAGAGAGAGAGAGAGTGTGTGTGTGAGAGAGAGAGAGAGAGAGAGAGAAAGAGAGAGAGAGAGAGAGAGAGAGAGAGATTTTACCCCAGTGTTTTTCCTGATATTATGACCCACTTATTCGCTACACGTACGCCCGTTTGTATTTGATCGTACATGTAGGGGAAGGGCTCCTAATATGGACCGGCTCCTAATATGGACCACCTTCTGTTTTGACAAACTAACGGCGCTAGAGCTCTCAAAAAAGTTTTCTTCGCTGTATTCACCCTCTCTGGATAACTTGCACATGTCAAAACAGTTGCAGAAACACAAATCTCAAAACCGTTAGGCTTTTTCTCTTTTTTTCACTTTTGGCAGCGTTCACTCTAAATTTGTCGCCTAAAACGGACTCATTTCTGTCCACAGCCAAAGCTTTTATCACACAAAAATTGCTATATATGACAGCTAAAACCGTATTTGTTACATTTTAGCAGTATTGACCCCGAGTTTCTACTGCAAACAAAAAATAATAGCAAAATCTCAAAGTATGTGCGAGTCCCCTAATATGGACCACCTTCAACAAATCGAAGAAAATAAAAGCTAAAGGCTATTTTCATTAATTCATCAAGAAGCTTGCTGGAAATAACCTATAACTAGCCCTCGAGATTGAAAACAAACGCAACAAAAAGTCTTCTTTTTGTGGAAGTTGATAATTTCACTTATTTTCACCCTGTTTTTGATAAGCTTCTTTAGTTTCCTGGTGTGCTTCAAATAATGCTCTCATCAACCCGAAACAGATAAATCTAGAGCATATTTTAATTGGGCTGACTTGTGCACTAAGTTGTATCATGTTATTTTGAAGTATAGGGGGATGTTTACAGTGATTCGTGAAGGCCGCTTTACTGGTCCATATTAGGCGCCCAGGCTCCTAATATGGACCCTTTGTGATTTTTTCTGTATTTAATTTTTGCTGAATCTCTATCAGAGCTATTTTACTCTAATTAGGCCTAACGGTTAACCTAAGAGAGAAGGACTACCAAACACAAAATGAAACTTCTTCACAAGAAAACAAGCTAGTTATCAGCATGAAACAAAAAGTGGTCCATATTAGGAGCCCTTCCCCTATGTTTCAATGCAGATAGTAGTATTGATTATAACAACGACAGCTTATATAGCGCGAACCACAGTAAACTATACTCTCCGCGCTTTACTTATTAACTATGAATAAAACCATACTATTTAAACATCAAATACATATACTATACATTCTAACACAATAATGTCACAATAAACGTTATTTGTTCCGTGTTCGTCATTTTAACGTGAGTAGTGTTTTTTGCTCTCGCGTGCAGTCGCCATTGTTTATTTGCTTACAACAACACATTATCCACTTATGGACAATACCATGCAATATATGCACAACTCACAATAAACCATGTACAAAGAACATTGGACAATCTCAACAGTTGTGGCAGTTTGGAAACCAACGCTCGGAGATCGTGGACTTTTTTGACCGCACTGATAAGACATTGGACCATCTGCTGCTGAAGGGCTGGGACGCGAGCTACGAGACCATGCCCTACCCCCCTGCCACTGGCGAGTTCGCTGTCTACACAGTTAATGACCTCCTTGACCATGTCCAGTACACCTGGGAACAGGTCAGTTTAAAGTGACGGAAAAGTTGCAAAGTTTTGCCTATTGGGATTTGTCGTCGATGTGTAATTGGTCCTTTCCGTTTATGTCCGGTCGATTTTGAGGGTACCCTGATTTGAGCGGCGGTCACGTGATCCCTGTAAAATAAATATTTAATCCGGAAGGTGATCCAGAAAGTCAAGTGAACGACCGTAACTTGCATATAAAGTTTAAATGAAATGACACGGGAATTAATGCTTTTATTAGGGTGCGAAAATTGTCCCAATAATGATATGGCTAAGTTTATATTGAGACATCCCTGCTTATGATAGTTTGCTCAAATCTGACTATTTCAGCATATGAAACGGTTTCGAGCACAGGCACTCGACACGAGGTGGGCGGGGCTTATGTCTTGGATGTCACGTGGTTAGGGTGATTGAGAACATCCTTTCCTACAATTTCCAAATAGTATAGTTGTGTTGAGATGGCATTGAACCCGCCCACTTTGATCCCGCCGAGCTCGTGACGAGTGCTTGTGGTTTTGAGCTACAAGAGAGATGTTGATTGACTCACTGATCGTGATTTATTTCAAAAGAAAGAGAGAGCTAGGGGGGAGAGAATGCAGGGGGGGAGGGGCAGAAGATAGGTTGATTTACTTGGTTTAAGCGTGTTTTATTCAATTGCTCATCCACACGTTTCAAACAATAACAACATTAAGAACGTTAACAAGCAGATTGCTTATGGACACGTTCTTGAAATGATAATCAATACATATTCCGATAGCAAAACATGGCGAACAAGTGATAGCTTCAACACTTATCTTGATAATCTTTAATTATATTTTATACAAATAAGATGAAGAGAGAGACAGAGAGAGAGAGAGAGAGAGAGAGAGAGAGAGAGAGAGAGAGAGAGAGAGAATGCCTGGCTACATCAATTGCACAGTTAATATAATATCAGCCGAAGCGATTAGTTAACATAACATAGTCTTGTACAACAGAGAATATTTTCGTGTTCAAAGATATAGTTAAATCAGTATTTCCAAACAAGAGTGTTTTGCAGTCTAGAACGTGTGTTGGCAGACTATTGAATAAAATGGTTCTATGTTCTTTAAATTTTGGACAGTGTAACAAGAAATGTTCAGAATCTTCCGGGCATGCTCCACACGTGCATTCTAAATTATCAGAGAGGTGTCGGTTAACTAAGTCTTGTTGCAAATCGCTCATGTTTAATCTCAACCTGCTGTGAAGTACCTGTGCCTGGCGGTTGCCTAAATAATAATACTGTGGAACAACAACATCTCCATCGGTCAAATACCTTTTAAATTCACCAACTGACTGCGTTTGTTGTATATTTTCTGGAAGATTATTCCACAAAGCTGTCGTTGATTTACTTATTGGAACTTACTTCAAAAGAGAGGAAAAGAGAAGAGAGGGGGGGTGGGGGGGGGATTGCTTGGTTTGGTGAAACATTGATACATATGGCTTTTCTTCTTTCAGTATTACAGTTTGTCGCACATTTCCCTCGCATCGATAAACCCTTTGATAAACAACAGCACAGGCCAGCCGATGCCTATACGTTTGTGCAACAGTTTCAACAACTACATGGATTTTCACAACGGCTCTTACATGGTGATGCCTGGATTGGAGTCTTGTGAGTTTATTCATGTTCAGACATATCAGCGCGTGATATTTGATTAATCCTTTGAAAGAGAGGCAGGTAGCTGGGTATTTTTTCAATGGCCGTTTTTAGATGGATTAACCGAACTAAGATAACAAGTTTTGTTGTGTGTGTTTGTTTGTTTTTGTAGGTGGTTTTTTTTTTGCGGGTTTTTGTTTGTAATTGGGTGTATCTGGCTTTGTTGATTTTTGTTCTTTGTTTTTGTTCTTCTTTTTTCATTTTGTTTGTTTTCATACCTTGAAGTATTGACTGTTCTTAAGTAACTTGATCTGGTCGAATGTAGTTTTACTTCCAGAATGTGAACATCATTTCATCTCCCGAGCTGGACTGAGTGTGAAGCGCCAGCGAACGCCAAGAAAAATGAACAATTGTAATCCCAAATAGGTTGTAATTATACGCAGTGTCCATTGCCATTGGGTTTTCCCACTTTAGACACAGTTTTACAATGAATTTATAGAACAGTTCTGGTAGGCTCGTTAACATTTACTCAAAATCGGCTACTTGAATTAAGAATGACATCATAGTTGTCGATCTGCAACAGTATCAGAATTCGAATTGAAAGTATCAGGGTTGTTTACAATATGGCAGTACATTTTCGCAACGATGTTGATTACATTTTGATTTCAGACTGCATAGATCTTGACCCTCTGGGAGGACAGGACAAATACGACATACGCACTTTCCTTCGGCACAGAAACCTTACCATCACCTTCCCTAAGTAAGCACAGGGTTTCACATTTTATTTTTATGGAACTACTCACGTATACTCATGTTACATCATTACAACAACGATGTTTTTTTGGGGGTGGTTTTTTTTCGTTTTTCACTTTTATTCTGGAACTTTGCTACTGTATACATCCGGTTTGCTTTTGATACTGTGATTTTAAATCATAAAAACAACAAACAACAGTAAAACACACACCAAAATAAAAATAACAAGTCGCGTAAGGCGAAATTACTACATTTAGTCAAGCTGTCGAACACACGGAATGAAACTGAACGCACTGTATTTTTTCACCAAGACAGTACAGCTTCGTCAATCCCCGCGTGAAGGAAATTGCTCACCTTCCACGTGCAAAACGTAGTGATATTGACACGCCAGATTAGCGCGGTGGCGTATTGTGCTAAGCAGGAAAGCGCGCTTTTCTGTATTCTTGTTAACTTTCTGAGCTTGTTTTGAATACAACCTATCATATCTATATGTTTTTGGAATCAGGAAATGATAAAGAATAAGATGAAATCATTTTTGGATCGATTTCTTAAATTTTAATCGTAAGACTAATTAATCTATTTTCGTTAATTGTGATCACATTTTAAGAGTAAACATGACATATGTATATATTTTTAGATTCAGAATATGATGAAGAATACGATGCAATCAATTTTAAATCTGTTTGCGAAAAATCGATTTTAATGACAACTCATTAATTAAATTGTAAGCCTCCAAAAATTAATTGCACACAAAAGGAATTACTCTATGAGTGTCCCCGAATTAGAACAACGATGATGGTGGTGGTGATGATGACGACGAAGACAAATGCCACGATGACGATAAAGAAAATTATGTCTGATGTTCATGCAGTTTTCTCTGTAAATGTTTGTTGCAGATTGGTGAAGATGACAATGGACTTTTCATTCACAACCTTCCACCTGAACATGATAAACACACACTGGGGTCCTACCTGCTATAAGCTCAACGCCACGGTAGGTGCACATTTCTTGATGGGTTTCAATGTCAAAACCCACTGCGGTTAGTAATCAAATCTCAGATGTGTGTGGTTGTGATATCATGGATCCAATAAGCCCTGAGGCTACAGCCTAGGTGAATACAAGTAGCATTTCAACACATGTCATCGTTCGGCAGATTTGTACACATAGCTTATCAAAACGCACATATCATGTGGCGAGTTGCAATTAGCCTTGAAACAATTATAAACAAGAATAATAACAACAATTATAAATATATTAAAAGACACAAGAAAAGTTTGTGATTTGAACGATTTATCATAGACAAAACGAAACATGGACAAGTATGTTGACCTGGTAGTCATTGTAGTGGACGGACATGCGAATAATAATGAGACAATTATAAACAAAACAAAAGCTTACTTACACTGCTTCTTGCATACTGTTTTGCTCACTCATGTGAAAAACGCCCATCTTTTTCTTCTTCTTCTTCTTCTTCTTCTCGATCGCCTTTACACTTGGAGTCCAGCTGTGGTAGGCCTAATGAAGCTGGTGGTCTTTTGTATAGCTTCCACGGGGCCGTGCAGCTTCTCTTGGAGGGTCGTCGGCCTAGGTCAAGTCTCTGTCCTCGAGGGACTGAGGTTCAACGCCCATTAATAGTCTATTGATTTATCAGGCGTAGAAGTTACAGAATCCTATATATGCAAGCCAAGAAGCGGTTTACAGGTCGTCAAACGTTTCAGGTATTATCATTGAATTCGAAATTGTGTCTTGAGTCCACAGTGAGGGTCGGATCCAGAGCACATGTAAAAATACTTCCCGTCATAAAACAAACACCCAGGCACATTCGTTTGATTGCACTGTACAGACATTACCTTCTATGAAACCAATCTGTTTGTTGAATATGGTAAGGGAATGGTCCGTCCATATAACTGATTTTACAAGAAACGGTCTCATCACAAAGAGCTGCACTTAAATATATCCACCTAGTTTTTATCATGACGGATAGTATAGAACAATGTGCTCACATTCTTGGTCTTCTTGCGATATTGTGTTTTTTAACGAATCTTTGTGCCTGCAGATTCGCTATTCAAACTACAAGCGCAGTGGCCAGTTGCAGATCAGTCTGATCACTCACAACAGGGAGCGAACATGCACAGGCAGAATCATGTCTCAACAAGCCGAAGGTGTGTCTACGTTTCTGATCTCATCTGTATGTTAGAAAGATTCTATAAAATAGCCTCTTTTAAAGCACACAAATCATGAATTAATGGTGTAGATTACTTCTAACAGAGAATCGTCCTTGCGTGTGTTTGCGCCGTCATTTGTTTGCAATAGGAAACGTCTTAACCGGAGTTCTTGTTTTTCAGACGAGGAAGATCTGGAAAGAAAAAGAAGCATATGCATTGATGGTGCTGTCATCGCCTTCTGCATTTTATCTTTCGCTTTGTGCTTGGTTTTTCCATATCGAAAGGTAAGCGCACTACCAATCTGTATGTCCCTTCAGTCAAAGAGGTTGAAGGGACGTTAAACCCCATCAACCAACCAAACAGCTGTTCCCATACCGCAATGGTAATTCATTCTCACATTGTCGATGACTTACCTTTTTAATAGTCAAAATCGTGAATAGCTTATGCATCTGGTACGCTGAAAACACACAGTACATTTAGGACGACAGATTGAATAAATGTAGATTGCTTTACGCGACTTTTTTCGGGGGTAGAGACAAGTACCACTCTGTGTTACAAATGCAGATTATTTATTCGAGAAAATGGATTATCAGCATGAGCCGGAAGCGAATGCTGATATCATTTTTGAGACATGTCTGATACCTTCACAACAATGTTATTTGTCATATCGGTTGGATTTACTCCATAAATTCTCCGTGACTTCGTCATATTAGCAGAAGAAAATCAATCGTAAGGTCACCGCCAGGCTCTGCATGTATCAAATCTCAAATATCAAAACCACGAAGGATCTGTGACGGTTTATATAAAAGTTAACAGGAGATGTAAGGTAATAATATTTTCGAATTTCCCTAAGTCGGTAAAACTGTGTTCCGTGTGAAATTTAGCGAATAAAGACAATTCAATTTTCTGACTTCCGTTTCAGAAAACCAAGATGCTCAGGCTCTATGACTGCAAAAAAAGCATAAAGGATATGAATCCATGGTACATTCTGATTACTGTCAATGACGTCTGCACTATAGCTGGATCCGGCATGAAGATACGGTTGGAAATGAGGGTGAGTCAGAGATGCTACAGAAAAAGAGGACTAGATTTAGTCCTCAGCGTCATGCTGCTTAAGGGCAGAATATACTTGCGCAGTTTCAGCGGCACAGACGACGGACTGCATATTATCGATGCTGCGATAGGGATTATGACGAGTACAGCAGTACTTGTGTAGCGGAATGGGATAATCTGCAGTGCGTCGTCTGTCCTGCTGAAGTTACATAGGTGAGCGCCAGGCCTTATGATATGTAGGATTTTATCCTAAATAAGGTCTGAAGAAAATGTAATATGGGCGTGGGTGGGGTGTGTGTGGGTTGAGGTGTGTATGTGTGTGTGTGTGTGTGTGTGTGTGTGTGTGTGTGTTTGTGTGTGTGTGTGTGTGTGTGTGTGTGTGTTTTATGCTTGACCTGAGATAGTGTGGTTCTGATTATGATTTGCTGTTGCAGAACATAAGCAGTTCTTCTGAGAACTTCAATACGTGCAGCATACTGTTAGGACTGGGGGTTCTGCTAGCCTGCACTGGCCTCCTTAGGTATCTCAACGTCTTTAAGGGATGCAGTGTGAGTCACTTTTACGTGTGCTGGGTTCAAAGAAGACTCCTTCTTGTGTAAGCGATCGTGTATCAACAACACATTTGTCCAGGCTTTGTCGTGCGATAAGAGCATCCTCCAAATCAGATACAATTAACTTTATTATCTCAAGCATGAGAAATTACAGAACAGTCTAGAGACATCCTGCTTGCTGCCGCGCGAGCCGAGAAAATGTTCCCTCTTTATCTTCACTGCGCTGGCTGCAAAACCCCTCCCCGCGGAAGTGTTTTCAGACACACCAGACACAGGGTGAGAAGTGGTTCATAAAAATGACGAGACAAGCATTAACTGTAATGTAGGTTTTCGCCACAGAAACAGCAAAGGGAAAGTGAAACCTGCATTAAAAATACCCATGCATTTGCAGGTCCTGATCCGTACCCTGCAGTCGGCACTGCCTGACGCCTTGCGCTTCTGTCTCTGCGCCTGTGTCATGTACGTCGGGTTCCTGCTCTGCGGATGGCTTGTCCTCGCACCTTACAACGTTAAGGTAACAACCATTAGTCGGGCTCAGTGGTCTAGAGAATAAGACATCGGCCTCCTACGCGGAAGGTTGAATGTTCAAATCCCGGTCAGTCGTGCCTGGTAGGTTAAGGGTGGAGAATTGTCTGATCTCCCAGGTCAGCCTATGTACAGACCTGTTAGTGCCTTATCCCCCTTCTTGTGTACACGCAAGCACAAGACCAAGTACGCACGGAAAAGATCATGTAATTCATGTCAGAGTTCAGTGAATTACAGAAACACAAAAAATATCCAGCATGCACAAACAAGCGGCAGATGAAGATTTGTTCTCAGTCTGTATATTTGAGTAACCAGTGAATTGTAGACTTTAGCAGAGTTCGTCTGTGTGGACGGGTGTCTCGCCGCCCGCCCGTGAATAAAAACGTAACGATTGATTGTTTATCCCCCCCCCCCCCCCAACTCAACTCAAATTTTATTGGCTTCAATTTTCAAAGAAGAATTTGTCTTGCGCTTGGGAGAAAGTAAGAGTATAACATATAAAAACAGCATTCATATCACATTTCATGTATCACACACAGTAATCACTAGTATAAGCCTACAATTATCACATTTGTACCTGTATCAAGAATATCCCGGACATTGTTAAAGCAGGAGCTTTCAAACTTCGCAGTCTAATGCGGTTGAATGCCTTCGATGTGTGTGTGTGTGTGTGTGTGTGTGTGTGTGTGTGTGTGTGTGTGTGCGTGCGTGCGTGCGTGCGTGCGTACGTGCGTGCGTGCGGGCGTACGTGCGTGCGTGCGTGCGTGCGTGCGAGTGTGTGCGTACGTGCGTGTGTGTGTACGTGCGTGTGTGCGTGCGTGCGTTTTTTTAGGTGAGTCTTCGACGTTTCACACAATTCTATGATGTAATGACATGCAGACATTTAGCCAGCCTAGTTGACCCTTGTGCAATTGCAAGGTCAAAGTGTGGTCGTGTTTGGGTCGAAAAATTGAAAATGATTATGTTTCTTGTTTGGAAGCTAGATCTTTGAATCTCCACACACTTGTACTATCTGATGTACTCCAAACATGTCGCAAGTCTTATTGACCTTCATCAAATGTTACGGTAACAGCGGGGTCTAGAGTAGATCAAAAAGTAGCGGGTCAACCAAACTTGGGAGGTCATCGAACCTTTGGAGCTGCGCTTGTGTTCTATGTTTTGACCAGACATTTAAAGGGTATGAACATGCACAGGGGCGGATCCAGGGGGGGGGGGGGGTCTGTGGTTTCCGGACCCCCCCCCCCTAGCCTAAACAAAAAGAAGATAAATAAGAGAACAAAAAAAGAATAAATAAATTTGAAAATAAAGAAAAACTGATGGCTCAGATTGCACCAGATTGCTCCATTTTCCTTGATTTTTATCAAACTTTCCCGGGGGGGCATGCCCCCGGACCTCCCTAGGAGCAGACCTTTGTCTTCTATGTGACAGTTTTGGAAAGTAGTTGGGTAATTTGTTGGCTCAGGCTGCACCAGATGGGTGAATTGGCCTTGTTATGATCCAAACTTGTCTTCCTAAATGTACTTTTTGGAAGGGAAGTTTCTTGGCTCAGGCTGCACCAGATCGGTGAATTGCCCTTGTTATGATCCAAATTTGTCTTCCTAAATGTACTTTTTGGAAGGGAAGTTAACTTTCTTGGCTCAGATTGCACCCGATTGCTCCATTATCCTTCTTTTTATCCAAATGTTCCTTAACCCCCCTTGGAGAGAAAAACTTGAAAATTATGTGATCCGCCCCTGATGCATTGTGTATGGTGTTTGGTAATAAAACAAAAGTTGTTGGTATAATTCACAGTTTCGAGAACTGGCCATGTCGTCAGAATGTCTGTTCGCTCTACTCAACGGGGACGAACTGTTCGTCACGTTTTCCGCGACTCAGAGTGAGGACCAAAGTGTTTGGTACTTTTCGCGTGTCTACCTGTACGCCTTCAACTTCCTATTCATTTTCTGCGTCATGTCTGTCTTCATCTCCATCTTCACCAGAACGTATGAGACGCTACAGGTAATATATGTAGAGGTTGCAGGCGAGTCTCAGTGAATATGAAAAATGACGGTCGAAGTTCGCGCATAGTGAAAAATGCGTGTTTTTCCATGACCGCAAACGGAGACCATTATTTTTAATATCCACTGAGACGAGATGTGTTACCTATTTATTACTCCTTTCTTCCGTTTTTTTCAAAGAAAAAAAAAGTTTTTGTGCCTTAGTTTGATCGAATCCTAATCACTCTGCCAGTCGATCTGCGCGGTGAGTGCTTTTAATGCGCAGTTGTATAATTCCGCGATTATCTTTCAATTATGAAGTATAGCAGAAAGGAGAGGTCTCTTTAGACCCGGGTGCCTGTTACCTCGGGAACGCCTGGTGTGACGTTTGACACATCTGACAGCGTATGAAGCAAGGTCCTGGGAGTCAAGGATAGTGAGATGCTTTGTTAAGACCGAGGCAGAGTTTTTCTCTGGTCTTCGATTCTTGGCAAGTAATTCTGGAAGGAACGCTCGGAGGAAAAAAATCGTAGCTTCAAGTTCCAAGAGGTTTATGTGCTGGCCTAAGGTAAGCATCAATTTTCATACAAAATCAGTCGGTTAGTTTTTACAGACACACATACATACCCACGGAGACAAAGGTCCCCTCCGCCCTCATTGAAGCTTTCAGTGATACTTGACAACATGAAAAAAGAGGCATTAAACTAAAACTGTGTTCTGCTTTTTTCCCTCTCCCTAACAGGGGCAGAATATTGACGGGGAGAACGGGTGTGATTATTGCCAAGAACTGAAGCGATGGCTTCCAACTGGTTGTCGGTGCAAACAGCGTGTGCCTGCTTGTTGCCCAAAGTGGACGCAGTGTTTTTCGCCTTGTTGTTTCTCAAGGTAATTTATGTTGGGTCGTTTCAGAGTCTTTACAGATAATGACCTACACTGAAATCGAACATAAAGACGGGGTATAGTGCCTTTCTGAGGCAGTGATCATTGAAATCCTTGAACTGGTTTGACTTTTTGTTAAAGCCGTGGGACTAACATGTAAAACAATTCGCGTAAAGCAATGTGAAAATATTAAGTCAGTCTGTCGGCTTGAACACTAAAACAGAAATGAAAAGTCTTCACCCAGACTGAGTCTTGGCTGACCGAAATCCGTCGACCGAGAACAAAAACAACATATGTTTACATTTTTGAATTCAGAAAAAAAACATAGGCATATGACCTCATAAGTTAGTATATCCACCTTCATTGCCTCTGTCGACACCCGTTTTGACCACTTGCTTCCCTTTATGTAATAAACCGGCCATGGGGTGTCATCGTCCTAAACAAAATCTTCAAAATCTTCAAAACAGTTTGGAATTCTGGGTAGAGAAATCCTTTTAATGAAATGACGCCAGTGCCTTTCGGCGATTGGTTACTGCATTTCGGAGCTGGACTGCCAACATTATGTCGGTCATACTTGAAATTAATGCGACTTTAGTTTGCTTTCTAAACTGACACGAAGTGGGCGGGAACATAGGGTCAGTTATCAACTCAACTTACCACGAGATCGTGAGATCGACAGAACATACAGTACACAAGTACAAACGGAGAAACTCTGAAACCGACGAGAAGATATTGTTCACATGCTCGAAAACTCACGTGTAATATTAGAAGTCAAAATTTCTATTTGTGCCCCAGAAGACAGTTGGCCGGGTCGGATCCATCAGTTAAGCACCCGACAGCAGAGCCGTTACTGTGGTGGTCACAGGTTCGAATCTCTTAGCAGTCAAGAATATTTTTTTTAGATGTTTAAATGTTTCAACTTTTTCGTTATTCTGACTTGGATTTATGTGGGTTAAAACTTTGAAAAGTGTATAAGTATATTTCGATGTGTATTATCATTTGATTTGGAATTGTGCACAGAATAATGTATTTATGTATGTTTTTGTGAGGCGCTTCGAACTGTTTTAGGATTTGTGCCATATAAATATCCTCATTAAATAACCTCATTACTCTACCTTCTTGTTTGAATCTAAACGATCTTATTCTTTCATCAAAGGTGCCGAACCGATTCTGACGAGATAAACGAGGGTAGCCCCATTGTGACGCCTAGCGGATCCCCAGTCAGCCCAGCGTACACATAGCCTGCCTAGAGAGACGAGGGGATGCCGGACGCCAGCAGTTGTTCGTCGTCTGAGGTCCGGCCGGTTCCTGCGACTCACGGGGGTCAATAAGCCACCATGACTGTCCAGCGCACTTCGGGTGGACTTCCTGGTGACATGATCTTCGACTTAGTGCGGACTGCGGGATTGCATTTCAGATTGGTACCTTAACAATTCGTTTATGAAATGTTCACTCAAAGTTAGCCAAATTTGTCGATTTCTTAAAAGTCTATAATTTATTTGAATCACAAAGGTGACACCATTGTATTATGTATTGCCTCCTGTATCCGAACATATATAGTTTTGTTGTGTTTGATTGCGGACTATAAACGGTCATACACAGACAATCCCGATCGTGCAAAAATACGAGTGTACGCGGGAGTTTCAGCCACAAAGATATATAGGTAGGGAGGGGGTGGGTATGGTTTACTTTGAGCAGGTCGGTTTCAGTTTTAATAAACAATTTTAGAGAATTGTGTATCTTATATTTGAGTCTTTCGTGTTTTAGACATTGATGCATTTAATAGTTTTAACGAGTTGTCTTTTGTTTTATCATTCTGGTGTTTATCTAGCTGTGCTGTGTATCTTATAAGAAGTTCTTAAAAGTTCGAAGTTATTTTAGCATATAGGTTGGTTTTTTTATGGTCTTAACAGTTAAACATGTATTACGTTATCATTAAGATTCATGCTTTGTTAGCACTAAGCAGTTGTTTTAATCAGTCTGGTTTTCTCTTGTTTTCATCTTATGAACATTCTAAATGTTAGACTAACTTATTGTCTTGTACAGAATAACAACTGCGTGAATGGTGCTATACTGAATGAAAGAGTGTGACATGAAGTTCTTGTACATCATTGTAAAGAGTGTGAATGACGTTTTAGTTTAGATGTCAAGCGCTTAGAGCAAGCCTTTTTAACGAAAGTTTTTGATTTAGCGCTATATAAATGTTCTTATTATTATTATTATTATTATTATTATTATATATATCTCTGTGGTTTCAGCCCATAAACGCAGATCAAGAAGAAAAAGAAGAAGAAGAATTACCAGAACTGTCATGGTATGGTTCAATTCAAGTCATTACTAAGTTATTCTTCGTGTCAAGCTGTCGATGTCATCGACTTTATAACGAGCTTGGGGTTATGTCCTACAACACAAATTAGAAATCGATACAAGGAAGTGTGCTACAATGTCACTATCATACCAAATAAAATTATACGCTGACCTAAAAAGTATGCATATCTCCGAACGATTCCCGTGACACGTGTTTCCAATGACCTAAGTAGCATTCTCACCCGTGTTGATTGTTTGAAGTGGCGACGTGTTCTACAACCGTTCGCCCGTAGATGATATTATCCGAATAAGCCTTTCTAATAGGCAAATGTAAACTCAGATGAGGTGTTTTAAATGACTCAGATTTCAGGGTTAAGTAAATCAATACGAGGGCGTCATTTAAAACAAATACTCTCAACGTTCTTCACTGAATTTGTTTGTTTGTTTCGGCATTGCCCTCTATTTCGATTATGTTGTTTTGTTGTTAAATGGTTTGTGTTTTTTTTTTACATCGTTTCATATGTGTATTACAGTATAGGGACTAGCTGTAAGAAAGGACCTTGTGCACCTAATGCTATTATTCCTCCGTAATAAAGTTTTCGAGTTCGAGTTGAACGATACAAAGTTGACATTAACATCCAGTGGTTTAAGAACCAGCATTAGCAAAACATATTTACATGGTGTAGAGTGGAACCTGTCTAAAGAGACCACCCAAGGGACTGAGCAAAGGTGGTCTCTTTAGACAGGTGGTCTCTTTAGACAGGTGCCAGGTGTCTCTTTAGACAGGTGGTCTCTTCAGACAGGTGGTCTCTTTAGACAGGTGGTCTCTTTAGACAGGTGGTCTCTTCAGACAGGTGGTCTCTAGACAGGTGGTCTCTAGACAGGTGGTCTCTTCAGACAGGTGGTCTCTTTAGACAGGTGGTCTCTTTAGACAGGTGGTCTCTTCAGACAGGTGGTCTCTTTAGACAGGTGGTCTCTTTAGACAGGTGGTCTCTTCAGACAGGTGGTCTCTTTAGACAGGTGGTCTCTTTAGACAGGTGGTCTCTTCAGACAGGTGGTCTCTTCAGACAGGTGGTCTCTTTAGACAGGTGATTTATATAGCCGTAAAGACCGTCGGGGATACTTCCGGGTGGTCTTAATGGGCAGGTGGTCTTGATGGACAGGTGGTCTTGATGGACAGGTGGTCTTGATGGACAGGTGGTCTTGATGGACAGGTGGTCTTGATGGACAGGTGGTCTCAAGGGCAGGTTCGACTGTATTATTTTGTATTGTGGAATTGTCTTACGGAACAAAATGCCGGGGACGAGGATGAAAAAAAAGGATTGTACAGTGTTTTACAGGGACAGTCATGTGATTCTCGTGACAATCGAAAAACAAGAAAGGTTTGTTGTTGAAACGTTTAATTATTGACAAAAACAACCTACATTTCTTGGGGTTTGTTATTCTGAATGTTGGAGTGTTGGCAGTCTGTTTGGTTTTTATTTTTGATTCTCGTGAGAAAAAAACTTGCTGTACATGAACATAACGGATGTAGACGGTTTCTATTGTGTTGGATGTTCCAAGTTATTGGAGTACTTTCATTTATCGAATTATTTAAATGCAATTGACGATGTTAATTAGATTCTGTATTGAATAAAATCCACAGGTCAAAATGGTGACATGGTTAAAGAAAAACCACACAAAAACGTTAAGATTTGTTTGTTTGTGAAGTTTGCATTTTACGCTCCATCTTGATTATCTGTGGCGTTCTATATACATTTCCACACTGAGCTGTACTTTCGCCGCTCATCTATTTTACTTCTTTTCACTTATTTATCAATATTCTAACGCATCCCAGAAGCCGATAATGTTTCCAGACAGGGGTTTAGCTGCCACTTTCCAGACAGGGGTTTAGCTGCCACTTTCCAGACAGGGGTTTAGCTGCCACTTTCCAGTGGCTGACTCATTAGGACTATGAATCTAAAAATGATAGGACAGAGATCTGAACAGATAAAGACAGAGACAGCAGAAAGGAAAAACTATTTGCGCATGCAGACGTAACAATTTTTCCGCCAGATACTATAATAACAATTGAGTCCGTCTGGACTCACAATATAAAGACATTATGACGAATGTACACCCTATCCCTACACCGTCGCGATATAACCTTGAACGGTTGAAAACGACGTTAAACACCAAATAAATAAATAACTATCCCTACAGACGTCATTCATTTGTGTTGTGTTACTTCCTTAAATTAGTCATATTTAGCGCAAATAGCCCCTGTGGTCAGACTGAAACTTGTCAAAGCATGAGTACACAAAACTTTCTTTGTTATCTCTGGCATTGTAGCTGTTAGTAATTGGCGCCATTAATTCTGTGTTGTACATTCTTTGTGTATGATGTATTATAGGCGCATAGAATGCATTATATGAGCATAACATACTTTCTTTTTGCACAGAATACTTTTTGTGTGCACAGAATGCATTCTGTATACAATGCATTGTGTTATTTTCCGTGTTGTATGTGTATTGATTTCGATTATACAGAATTGTATTCTATACGTCATATAAGTTTATTCTTTGTTATGGCATGAAGTTGCCGAACTTGTAAACATGGAAATGAATTTTATAAAATGAAATAAACTTCTTTACGTAGAATTCAACTCTATATCATAGAATGCAATTATGATATTAGAAAAAATTCACATACAAAAATTGCGACACATTTTGTTCCTCGACAAAACCTTCATTCCTGTATTATATTGTTGAAACTATTTATGCCATAAAAGGCACTTTACTTGGCTGTCTGGCACACTATTTATGCCATAAAAGGCACTTTACTTGGCTGTCTGGCACACTATTTATGCCATAAAAGGCACTTTACTTGGCTGTCTGGCACACTATTTATGCCATAAAAGGCACTTTACTTGGCTGTCTGGCACACTATTTATGCCATAAAAGGCACTTTACTTGGCTGTCTGGCACACTATTTATGCCATAAAAGGCACTTTACTTGGCTGTCTGGCACACTATTTATGCCATAAAGGCACTTTACTTGGCTGTCTGGCACACTATTTATGCCATAAAAGGCACTTTACTTGGCTGTCTGGCACACTATTTATGCCATAAAAGGCACTTTACTTGGCTGTCTGGCACACTATTTATGCCATAAAAGGCACTTTACTTGGCTGTCTGGCACACTATTTATGCCATAAAAGGCACTTTACTTGGCTGTCTGGCACACTATTTATGTCATAAAAGGCACTTTACTTGGCTGTCTGGCACACTATTTGGATCAAACATTTCTTTCACTGGGGTCAAGGAAGAGTACCCCCAAAATCGACCGGACAAAAACGTATGATACCAAATAAAAATCGAATCAAATTCAGGATGGGCACAACCTGGCAACCCGATTCACACAGGAAAAATGTCACATCAAATATATGTCCAGAATATGTTGTTTTGTTTGGTTATCTTTCGTAGTTCGTGTGTTCTTCAATTTCTACTGATGCAGGTGTAGATCGCATGGGCGGTCAAAAACGGGAGGTTTTGCGTCCGTTTTAAGTTTCATAGCAATCTACCGTGCATCTTGAACACACGGCCAGTACCGTGTAACTGGCCTTGACACGGAACGATCCAAGGGGGGCAATCTCAGTCATCTGAAAGAGGGAAATCCAAACGCAATCCGCCTTGTTCGATTTTATGGGCTTGGACGATTGAGAAAAATAAGAAAAGCAAAAGCTGGAGTCCAGTCTGGACGAAACTGCTATCAAGAACGCAGAATTGATTTTTTCTGAGTTTTTTTTTTTAGCCGTAAGCACCATTTCACATTTCGAATTTCTCATAACTGCTGTTCACAATGCGGCCGCAGTGAAACCAACAAAGGGGCCTCACTCTGGAAGAGTTTCCTGCTCCGATAAACATGGCGCTTACGGCTAAAAAAAACTCAGAAAAAAATCAATTCTGCGTTCTTGATAGCAGTTTCGTCCAGACTGGACTCCAGCTTTTGCTTTTCTTATTTTTCTCTATCGTCCAAGCCCATAAAATCGAACAAGGCGGATTGCGTTTGGATTTCCATCTTTCAGATGACTGAGATTGCCCCCCTTGGATCGTTCCGTGTCAAGGCCAGTTCAAGATGTCTACCGTGTCATTGCTGAATTATAGCTCTTTTTATCATGGTGTTGGTACCCCTTTAAAAATGATGCAAAACTTCCCGTTTTTGACCGCATATGCGATCGACACCTACATCAGTAGAAATGGCAGAACACAAAAACTGCAAAAGATAACCACACAAAACAACATGCTCTGGGCCGATAATTGATTTGGCTTTTTTCTCGTGTGTAAAAAGTTTGTGAAATTTAGTCAATTTTTAATTGGTACCTTACGTTTTTGTCCGGTCGATTGTTGGGGTATCCTTACTTGAGCGGCGGTCACATGACCCCCCCCCCCCCCCCCCCAAAAAAAAAAAAAATCTTTGATCGGAAAAGTGTGTCAAATAGCCAAGTGAATTGCCCAGGCATACAAATTTTGAACGAAATGATACGTTTATGAATATTTTGTCGGGGTACAACATGTGTAACAATAATTGTGCTTAGTTCATATATAGAATTAATTCTATGATATAGAAATTATCATGTTATAGACATTACTTGTGTTAATAGCTTGGTCTCGGTGAAAACAGTAAGTACACAAGTATTTGAGTGAATAGCCTTTGTCTTTTCAAATGTTTTTCGACAGAAGGGATAAACGTAAAAGTTACACGGCAGGCAGATGTCTATCACCATTCTCTATGGAAGTACGCGCCTCATATCATTCCTTAACATCTGAGAAAAGCATCATATGTCTGAAAAGTATTGAATCAAATGGCAAAGGTTATTTACACAAATACTTGTGTACTTAACGGTGTATTTTTGTGATATTCGTTGTTGTTGGTGTTTGATTTTTGTTGTTCTTTTAGCAAGGTCAGGCTTAGAACATAGCTACATTCTAAATCATAAAATTACATTGTAAACTCCCCGTCATTAAAAAA
>NC_090249.1:60517626-60520126 GCF_037325665.1 Littorina saxatilis | reverse complement strand
GCAACAAAATTAATGCGGCCCACTGCTGTTAAAACCTTCTCGTGCGGGGGACCCTCACAACCCGTGAGAAGCCCAGCGCTAGCCCTTCGGCAGCACGCCGGCAGCTCAATTGTTACACCCCCGGTATAGGGGTGTGTATAGGATTCACTCGATGTGTTTGTTTGTGTGTTTGTGTTCGCATATAGATCTCAAGAATGAACGGACCGATCGTCACCAAACTTGGTGAACAGGTTCTATACATTCCTGACACGGTCCTTACAAAAATTGGGACCAGTCAAACACACGGTTAGGGAGTTATTGGTGGATTAAGATTCTACAAGGACTTATAGAGGCACATATTAATGGTCAAAGGGAAATAACCTTCTCAGTTGGTGGCAGTGAGAATGGTTATTTCCCTTTGACCAACGGGGGTGTTTTTCTTACCTCGGAGGAATTTCTTGTTGTTGTTGTTTTTATAATGATTTACGAATTACCATACTGATACCTGCACAACCTGGCTTTTCGAACATGGTTTGCGTTTTGACTTTTAGCTGTACGCTTATTGTACCCACACGGTAGAGCATTAGCAGACCACTTCATTTTTTACAAGGGAGGAGCCGGGTTTTTTTTAAAGAAAGTCTTGCAAAATTCAAAACTGTTCCTACACTCTTTCTTTTCTTTTCATATTCAGCTGCTACGCAGCAACCAATGTTGATGCTTTTCTCAACACGCTGAGTCAGTCAAAAAGCACGCAGAACAATCAGGTTGAGACAATCAATCAATCAATCAATGAGTCTTATATCGCGCATATTCCGTGGGTACAGTTCTAGGCGCTCTGCAGTGATGCCGTGTGAGATGAAATTTTTATACGGCCAGTAGATTGCAGCCATTTCGGCGCATATTTACCTTTCACGGCCTATTATTCCAAGTCACACGGGTATAGGTAGACAATTATTAACTGTGCCTAAGCAATTTTGCCAGGAAAGACCCTTTTGTCAATCGTGGGATCTTTAACGTGCACACCCAATGTAGTGTACATGGGGGGAGGTTCGGACACCGAAGAGAGTCTGCACACAAAGTTGACTCTGTGAAATAAATTTCCGCCGAACCTGGGATCGAACTCACGCTGACAGCGGCCAACTGAATACAAATCCAGCGCGCTACCAACTGAGCTATATCCCCGCCCAATACCACTGACAGGAATACAAAATTGCCAAAAAAGTGTCCTTTATTTTTGGAAGGTTTGGACACTCATCATGACATTGCCACGTGATGCCTTGGAAGGCTTACAACTGAAAAATGCAATAACTTATGCTTAACAAATATGCTTTTTTCAAAAACACAAGATGAAATAGGATTTATAAGCCTTTGTCCATTGTCGGTGTACAAGTGCTAAGTAACTTTTTGCACCTAGTATATTTCTGACCGCTTACCCTGGTTCCCAGCTGAATTTTGACGCTGGCAGCAGAAATGGTAAAGATATCGTTGACCATGATCAAAATGTACCACAGGTTGAAAAACTGCATGCGATCCGAATATCCAAGCTTCTTCTTCAAGTTTCCCTCCACTTCCTGTAGGAAAAAATAACAGACAAATTGCGTGAAGCGATATAAAAACTTTAGGCAATATGTCGGCCTGATATTTAAAGATCAACACTAAAACCCAGTTTTCACCGAGACTACATGTATTAAAGTCTTGGATAGCAGTAACCAAAGACCGAGACGGGTCGCGCTAGTCTCCGCGAAACATGTGAACGTAGTACTTGCCTAATTAACCAATGTTCTTTCATTTTGAGCACATTCGGGAAATAATAAGAAATACAATGCAATCACTTTCGGATCTTTAAAAACAAAATCAAGTTTAAATAGAATTTTGAGAATTTTAATGAACAAACTCATTGATCAGTTTTGAAGTATCTAAGGTGAAATGCAATCCCATAGTCCGGACTGAGTCAAAAGCTTACTTCACCTAATTTTCAATCAATTTTGTTGAGAAATGAGTGTAGCCTCACTTAAAGCCGGATATTACGTCATCAAAGACATTTAAGAAAAAAAGAAAACAAGTCGCGTAAGGCGAAAATACAATATTTAGTCAAGTAGCTGTCATTTTTCAGCAAGACCGTATACTCGTAGCATCGTCAGTCCACCGCTCATGGCAAAGGCAGTGAAATTGACAAGAAGAGCGGGGTAGTAGTTGCGCTAAGAAGGATAGCACGCTTTTCTGTACCTCTCTTTGTTTTAACTTTCTGAGCGTGTTTTTAATCCAAACATATCATATCTATATGTTTTTGGAATCAGGAACCGACAAGGAAAAAGATGAAAGTGTTTTTAAATTGATTTGGACAATTTAATTTTGATAATAATTTTTATGTATTTAATTTTCAGAGCTTGTTTTTAATCCGAATATAACATATTTATATGTTTTTGGAATCAGCAAATGATGGAGAATAAGATAAACGTAAATTTGGATCGTTTTAGAAATTTTTATTTTTTTTTACAATTTTCCGATTTTTAATGACCAA
>NC_090249.1:60322626-60512626 GCF_037325665.1 Littorina saxatilis | reverse complement strand
TATGGCTGTAATGTTCAGATGGAAAACCCAAGAAGAAACCAAGGTGTATGGCTGTAATGTTTAGATCACGAAAAAAACAAGACGAAACCCTCACTGACCGTAGCGTTGACCGTGAAGCAGGTGGGACCGTAGTGTGTCTCCGCCAAGTTCAGATGAAACGTTGTGAATGTGAAGCTCAGTTTCAGGCTCAACAACCTTAGGAAACAAGAGACAAAACCTTTAAGGCTCACGTTCTATAACACCCGTCCATACACTCATTTCACCGCTACTTGGGAAACAACGTGCAAAGCCTTTAAGGCTCACGTTCTAAAACACACGTCCATACACTCAGTTCACCGCTACTTGGGAAACAAGAGGCAAAGCCTTCAAGACTCACGTTCTATAACACCCGTCCATACACTCAGTTCACCGCTACTTGGGAAACAAGAGGCAAAGCCTTCAAGACTCACGTTCTATAACACCCGTCCATACACTCAGTTCACCGCTACTTGGGAAACAAGAGGCAAAGCCTTCAAGGCTCACGTTCTATAACACCCGTCCATACACTCAGTTCACCGCTACTTGGGAAACAAGAGGCAAAGCCTTCAAGACTCACGTTCTATAACACCCGTCCATACACTCAGTTCACCGCTACTTGGGAAACAAGAGGCAAAGCCTTCAAGGCTCACGTTCTAAAACACCCGTCCATACACTCGTTTCACCGCTACTTGGGAAACAAGAGGCAAAGCCTTCAAGACTCACGTTCTATAACACCCGTCCATACACTCAGTTCACCGCTACTTGGGAAACAAGAGGCAAAGCCTTCAAGACTCACGTTCTATAACACCTGTCCATACACTCAGTTCACCGCTACTTGGGAAACAAGAGGCAAAGCCTTCAAGGCTCACGTTCTATAACACCCGTCCATACACTCAGTTCACCGCTACTTGGGAAACAAGAGGCAAAGCCTTCAAGACTCACGTTCTATAACACCCGTCCATACACTCAGTTCACCGCTACTTGGGAAACAAGAGGCAAAGCCTTCAAGGCTCACGTTCTATAACACCCGTCCATACACTCAGTTCACCGCTACTTGGGAAACAACGTGCAAAGCCTTTAAGGCTCACGTTCTAAAACACACGTCCATACACTCAGTTCACCGCTACTTGGGAAACAAGAGGCAAAGCCTTCAAGGCTCACGTTCTATAACACCCGTCCATACACTCAGTTCACCGCTACTTGGGAAACAAGAGGCAAAGCCTTCAAGACTCACGTTCTATAACACCCGTCCATACACTCAGTTCACCGCTACTTGGGAAACAAGAGGCAAAGCCTTCAAGACTCACGTTCTAAAACACCCGTCCATACACTCATTTCACCGCTACTTGGGAAACAAGAGGCAAAGCCTTCAAGACTCACGTTCTAAAACACCCGTCCATACACTCAGTTCACCGCTACTTGGGAAACAAGAGGCAAAGCCTTCAAGGCTCACGTTGTAAAACACCCGTCCATACACTCAGTTCACCGCTACTTAGAAAACAAGAGGCAAAGCCTTCAAGGCTCACGTTCTATAACACACGTCCATTCACTCATTTCACCGCTACTTGTTGAAGTATGAATAAGTGATCATCATAACTTATAAGATTCTATTGATACATGTACATATTTTTGCCAGAGTATACCTCGGCCATTGCTCCTTTGTATGACAAAATCTCAACTTTGAGAACATCTAACGACAATTTGCTAAGCTTCTGTCTGTTTTGAAGTAGGACTGTTGTTTTGGTTTTTTGTCTTTGGGGTTTGTTTTCTTGACGAGTACGGGATGTGGCTCTGTTCTCTGAGTATATGGCTACCCGCCTGCAAAACAATGACACGTGAACGACTGTGAAAGAGCACTATAACCGGAAAATAAAAGGGGAAAAGAGTACAAACAGAAATCGCTTTGGATTGACTTTAAACACTTTCGCAACACAATTTGTCAAAAGCTCGTGAGCCATAAACTTACTTGGAGAATGTGATGTTTTGGAGAAAAGTGCGCATGTTGTATTCGTCTGGCTTTTCCATCGGTACAAGTTCTCTGCAGTCTGAAATATCATGTGAATGTGTAGCCAAGACAGTGCTTTGCTGTCCTCATTTTATTAGTGTGTCACAAACAAAACCAACCTATTGTAAACAAAAGTCCGACGCGAAGTCACTTTCCGTGTCTCTGTCTCTGTCTCTCTGTGTCTCTCTCTCTCTCTCTCTCTCTCTCTCTCTCTCTCTCTGCCTGTCTGTCTACGTGCCTGTCTGTGTGTCTGTCTGTCTCTCTGTCTGTCTGTCTATCTGTCTGTCTCTGTCTCTGTCTCTCTCTCTCTCTTTCTCTCTCTCTGTCTCTCTCTCTCTCTCTCTCTCTCTCTCTCTCTCTCTCTCTCTCTCTCTCTGTCTCTCTCTCTCTCTCTCTCTCTCTCTCTCTCTCTCTCTCTCTCTCTCTCTCTCTCTCTCTCTCTCCAAATTTCGCAACTCACAATTCTCCTCTCCCGGCCAAACCATGTAGGTGCCATTGTGGAAGTCTGTGTAGTTGTTGAAGCTGTTGCAAAGTCGTATTGGAAATGGCTTGCCCGTGGTCTTGTCAATCACAGGATTCATCGTGGCCAGTGAAGAGTTGGATAGATTGTAATACTGCAAACAAAAATATTGGGATAAATTGTAATACTGCAAACAAGAGAGATTTGGATAAATTGTAATAATGCAAACAAGAGAGATTGGAGTAAATTGTAATACTGCAAACAAGAGAGATTTGGATAATTTGTAATACTGCAAACAAGAGAGATTGAAATAAATTGACATACTGCAAACAAGAGAGATTGGAATAAATTGAAATTCTGTAAACAAGACAGATTTGGATAAATTGTAATACTGCAAACAAAGGAGATTGGGATAAATTGCAATACTGTAAACAAGAGAGATTGGAATGAATTGAAATACTGCAAACAAGAGAGATTGGGATAAATTGTGATACTGCAAACAAGAGAGATTGGAATAAATTGAAATACTGCAAACAAGAGAGATTGGGATAAATTGTAATACTGCAAACAAAAGAGATTGGAATAAATTGTAATATTGCAAACAAGAGAGTTTGGAATAAATTGTAATACTGCAAACAAGAGATTGGGATAAATTGTAATACTGCAAACAAGAGATTGGGATAAATTGTAATATTGCAAACAAGACAGATTGGGATAAATTGTAGCACTGCAAACCAGAGAGAACACGATCATTACAGATTTGAGCATGCGCTAACATGGGAAGATTAATCAGGTCGTGAACAACCTAACCGTAACCCTAACCCTAACCCTAACCCTAATCCTAACCCTAATTCTAACCCTAACCCAAACCATAACCCATGGTTCGTTCGGTCAAAGGGTCGCATTTTTTAAGTCCAAGATTGGCGCATACGCATTGACCGCAATGAGAAGGATTGTTGAGCAGAGGTTCCAGTTGGTTACAGAGGAAGCAGGAAGGATTGTTGAGCAGAGGTTCCAGTTGGTTACAGAGGAAGCAGGAAGGATGATGTCTTGCCGTAATGCCAGGAGTGTCTGGATGTATGAGTGTTTCCACACCAGGAGTGTCTGGATGTACAGTATTAGTGTTTCCACACCAGGAGTGTCTGGATGTATGAGTGTTTCCATACGAGGAGTGTCTGGATGTATGAGTGTTTCCACACCAGGACAAATTCCAATGGCTGTTACGCTATATGGCGAAATAAATTCTTGCTCTTCTTGTCCTTATTGTTCTTCTTGTCCTTATTGTTCTTATTGTTCTTCTTGTCCTTATTGTTCTTATTGTCCTTATTGTTCTTCTTGTCCTTATTGTTCTTATTGTTCTTCTTGTCCTTATTGTTCTTATTGCTCTTCTTGTTCTTCTTCTCCTTATTGCTCTTCTTGTCCTTATTGTTCTTATTGTTCTTCTTGTCCTTATTGTCCTTATTGTTCTTCTTGTCCTTATTGTTCTTCTTGTCCTTATTGCTCTTCTTGTCCTTATTGTTCTTCTTGTCCTTATTGTTCTTCTTGTCCTTATTGTTCTTCTTGTCCTTATTGTTCTTCTTGTCCTTATTGTTCTTCTTGTCCTTATTGCTCTTCTTGTTCTTCTTGTTCTTCTTGTCCTTATTGTTCTTCTTGTCCTTATTGTTCTTCTTGTCCTTATTGCTCTTCTTGTCCTTATTGTTCTTCTTGTCCTTATTGCTCTTCTTGTCCTTATTGTTCTTCTTGTCCTTATTGTTCTTCTTGTCCTTATTGTTCTTCTTGTTCTTCTTGTCCTTATTGTTCTTCTTGTTCTTCTTGTTCTTCTTGTCCTTATTGTTCTTCTTGTCCTTATTGCTCTTCTTGTTCTTCTTGTTCTTCTTGTCCTTATTGCTCTTCTTGTCCTTATTGTTCTTCTTGTCCTTATTGTTCTTCTTGTCCTTATTGCTCTTCTTGTCCTTATTGTTCTTCTTGTTCTTCTTGTTCTTCTTGTCCTTATTGTTCTTCTTGTTCTTCTTGTTCTTCTTGTCCTTCTTGTCCTTATTGCTCTTCTTGTTCTTCTTGTTCTTCTTGTCCTTATTGCTCTTCTTGTCCTTATTGCTCTTCTTGTCCTTATTGTTCTTCTTGTCCTTATTGCTCTTCTTGTCCTTATTGTTCTTCTTGTTCTTCTTGTTCTTCTTGTCCTTATTGTTCTTCTTGTCCTTATTGCTCTTCTTGTCCTTATTGTTCTTCTTGTCCTTATTGCTCTTCTTGTCCTTATTGTTCTTCTTGTTCTTCTTGTTCTTCTTGTCCTTATTGCTCTTCTTGTCCTTATTGTTCTTCTTGTCCTTATTGTTCTTCTTGTTCTTCTTGTTCTTCTTGTCCTTATTGTTCTTCTTGTCCTTATTGTTCTTCTTGTCCTTATTGTTCTTCTTGTTCTTCTTGTTCTTCTTGTCCTTATTGTTCTTCTTGTCCTTATTGTTCTTCTTGTCCTTATTGCTCTTCTTGTCCTTATTGTTCTTCTTGTCCTTATTGTTCTTCTTGTCCTTATTGTTCTTTTTGTTCTTCTTGTTCTTCTTGTCCTTATTGTTCTTCTTGTCCTTATTGCTCTTCTTGTTCTTCTTGTTCTTCTTGTCCTTATTGCTCTTCTTGTCCTTATTGTTCTTCTTGTCCTTATTGCTCTTCTTGTCCTTATTGTTCTTCTTGTTCTTCTTGTTCTTCTTGTCCTTATTGCTCTTCTTGTCCTTATTGTTCTTCTTGTCCTTATTGCTCTTCTTGTCCTTATTGTTCTTCTTGTTCTTCTTGTTCTTCTTGTCCTTATTGCTCTTCTTGTCGTTATTGCTCTTCTTGTCCTTATTGTTCTTCTTGTCCTTATTGCTCTTCTTGTCCTTATTGTTCTTATTGCTCTTCTTGTCCTTATTGTTCTTCTTGTTCTTATTGTTCTTCTTGTTCTTATTGTTCTTCTTGTTCTTATTGTTCTTCTTGTCCTTATTGTTCTTCTTGTTCTTCTTGTTCTTCTTGTTCTTCTTGTCCTTATTGCTCTTCTTGTCCTTATTGCCCTTCTTGTCCTTATTGTTCTTCTTGTCCTTATTGCTCTTCTTGTCCTTATTGTTCTTCTTGTTCTTATTGTTCTTCTTGTCCTTATTGTTCTTCTTGTCCTTATTGCTCTTCTTGTCCTTATTGTTCTTCTTGTTCTTCTTGTTCTTCTTGTCCTTATTGCTCTTCTTGTCCTTATTGTTCTTCTTGTCCTTATTGTTCTTCTTGTTCTTCTTGTTCTTCTTGTCCTTATTGTTCTTCTTGTCCTTATTGTTCTTCTTGTCCTTATTGTTCTTCTTGTTCTTCTTGTTCTTCTTGTCCTTATTGTTCTTCTTGTCCTTATTGCTCTTCTTGTCCTTATTGTTCTTCTTGTCCTTATTGTTCTTCTTGTCCTTATTGTTCTTCTTGTTCTTCTTGTTCTTCTTGTCCTTATTGTTCTTCTTGTCCTTATTGCTCTTCTTGTTCTTCTTGTTCTTCTTGTCCTTATTGCTCTTCTTGTCTTTATTGTTCTTTTTGTCCTTATTGTTCTTCTTGTCCTTATTGTTCTTCTTGTCCTTATTGTTCTTCTTGTCCTTATTGTTCTTCTTGTCCTTATTGTTCTTCTTGTTCTTCTTGTTCTTCTTGTTCTTATTGTTCTTCTTGTCCTTATTGTTCTTCTTGTCCTTATTGTTCTTCTTGTCCTTATTGTTCTTCTTGTTCTTCTTGTTCTTCTTGTTCTTATTGTTCTTCTTGTCCTTATTGTTCTTCTTGTTCTTCTTGTCCTTATTGTTCTTCTTGTTCTTCTTGTCCTTCTTGTTCTTCTTGTTCTTCTTGTCCTTATTGTTCTTCTTGTTCTTCTTGTCCTTATTGTTCTTCTTGTCCTTATTGTTCTTCTTGTTCTTCTTGTTCTTATTGTTCTTCTTGTCCTTATTGTTCTTCTTGTTCTTCTTGTCCTTATTGTTCTTCTTGTTCTTCTTGTCCTTATTGTTCTTCTTGTTCTTCTTGTTCTTATTGTTCTTCTTGTCCTTATTGTTCTTCTTGTTCTTCTTGTCCTTATTGTTCTTCTTGTTCTTCTTGTCCTTCTTGTCCTTATTGTTCTTCTTGTCCTTCTTGTTCTTCTTGTTCTTCTTGTCCTTATTGTTCTTCTTGTTCTTCTTGTCCTTATTGTTCTTCTTGTCCTTATTTTTGTTCTTCTTGTTCTTCTTGTCCTTATTGCTCTTCTTGTCCTTATTGTTCTTCTTGTTCTTCTTTTGGGTGCGAGTCCAAATAGACGGTTGGCCTTATCCCATAGCTTGGCCAGATCTGAGATAGTGACCAGGGCCGGTATGCAGAGATATGGTGCACGAGAAAGTAACCAACCCGGTGGGAGCCAGCCGCGGTATTGGATTGGTTGAAATTGAAATTTCTTGTAATTTCAACGAATTAGGACCCGCGGTTTGTTCTCTCCCGTTTGGGTGGCACCCACTTTCGCTTCGTGCACCTCCGCCAAGGAGTGGAAGTTAGAGACTTTAGTCCTGGATAAACAGCATGGGGTGTACACTTCATCCGGGATAAACAGCATTGGGTGTACAGTTCATCCGGGATAAACAGCATTGGGTGTACATTTCATCCGGGATAAACAGCATTGGGTGTACAGTTCATCCGGGATAAACAGCATTGGGTGTACAGTTCATCCGGGATAAACAGCATTGGGTGTACAGTTCATCCGGGATAAACAGCATGGGGTGTACACTTCATCCGGGACGACAGTCTCTAACCTCTGCTCGCGCATACCGGCCCAGTGTCACATGTTTTTGCGCGAGATCACATTTTGGCATTATCCCTTCGCCCGCATCCCATTTTCGCGTACTAGATTTTTACTGGACGTCAAAATTTGGGGAGTCAAAATGTCGTGGAGGGAGTACTTTTTTCGTTCCTTGGGGAGTTCTTTTCTCGTACGAAAGGTGTACTCGGAGTAAGAATTTCGCACGAAATGTTTACTCCGGAGTCAATTTTTCGTGCAGTACACCGGAACTATCTTCATGAGAAGGACTGTGCCTCTAACTGTTTACTGTCTCCGGGGCATCGTCTGACTACAGTGGGTTGAGAAGAGTTTCGATCGCTGTACAATTCGGATTTCCATTTCAAGTCAGCGGGAAGACGTTGGAAAGAAGGCTGAACATCCTTCTGTGTGCTCATGGGGATAACTCTTGGACAAGTTTGCCTAGAAAACTTTTTAATGGCATCAATGAGAACTCAAAAACAGTTCAAAGGAATGGAAGATAAGAAAGGGAATTGATGGAAATAGGATCTGATTAACAAAGGGACATAAGCGGTCTAAATGCATACGTCATGTGCAACAAAAGTAGGTGAGAGGTATGCCATGTGGAACCAGCCTCCTGGCACCTGAGCCAATAACAAGCATTGAAATGAACAAGCTATCGATAAAGATCTGACAGCAACATTTTCATTCAGCACAACTGCATAATAACCCAAAAAAGCTTTTGCATACCTTCACATGATAGGTACCCTTCCAGTAGCTTCCCCTGTAGTCTCACCTTCACATGACAGGTACCCTTCTAGTGGCTTCCCCTGTAGTCTCACCTTCACATGATAGGTACCCTTCCAGTGGCTTCCCCTGTAGTCTCACCTTCACATGATAGGTACCCTTCCAGTGGCTTCCCCTGTAGTCTCACCTTCACATGATAGGTACCCTTCCACTAGCTTCCCCTGTAGTCTCACCTTCACATGATAGGTACCCTTCCACTAGCTTCCCCTGTAGTCTCACTGATAGGTACCCTTCCAGTAGCTTCCCCTGTAGTCTCACTGATAGGTACCCTTCCAGTAGCTTCCCCTGTAGTCTCACCTTCACATGATAGGTACCCTTCCAGTGGCTTCCCCTGTAGTCTCACCTTCACATGATAGGTACCCTTCCAGTGGCTTCCCCTGTAGTCTCACCTTCACATGATAGGTACCCTTCCACTAGCTTCCCCTGTAGTCTCACCTTCACATGATAGGTACCCTTCCAGTAGCTTCCCCTGTAGTCTCACCTTCACATGATAGGTACCCTTCCAGTAGCTTCCCCTGTAGTCTCACTGATAGCTACCCTTCCAGTAGCTTCCCCTGTAGTCTCACTGATAGCTACCCTTCCAGTAGCTTCCCCTGTAGTCTCACTGATAGGTACCCTTCCAGTAGCTTCCCCTGTAGTCTCACTGATAGGTACCCTTCCAGTAGCTTCCCCTGTAGTCTCACTGATAGGTACCCTTCCAGTAGCTTCCCCTGTAGTCTCACCTTCACATGATAGGTACCCTTCCACTAGCTTCCCCTGTAGTCTCACCTTCACATGATAGGTACCCTTCCAGTGGCTTCCCCTGTAGTCTCACCTTCACATGATAGGTACCCTTCCAGTAGCTTCCCCTGTAGTCTCACTGATAGGTACCCTTCCAGTAGCTTCCCCTGTAGTCTCACCTTCACATGACAGGTACCCTTCCAGTCGCTTCCCCTGTAGTCTCACCTTCACATGACAGGTACCCTTCCAGTAGCTTCCCCTGTAGTCTCACCTTCACATGATAGGTACCCTTCCACTAGCTTCCCCTGTAGTCTCACCTTCACATGATAGGTACCCTTCCAGTAGCTTCCCCTGTAGTCTCACCTTCACATGACAGGTACCCTTCCAGTGGCTTCCCCTGTAGTCTCACCTTCACATGATAGGTACCCTTCCAGTAGCTTCCCCTGTAGTCTCACCTTCACATGACAGGTACCCTTCCACTAGCTTCCCCTGTAGTCTCACCTTCACATGATAGGTACCCTTCCAGTGGCTTCCCCTGTAGTCTCACCTTCACATGACAGGTACCCTTCCAGTAGCTTCCCCTGTAGTCTCACCTTCACATGACAGGTACCCTTCCAGTAGCTTCCCCTGTAGTCTCACCTTCACATGACAGGTACCCTTCCAGTGGCTTCCCCTGTAGTCTCACCTTCACATGACAGGTACCCTTCCAGTAGCTTCCCCTGTAGTCTCACCTTCACATGACAGGTACCCTTCCACTAGCTTCCCCTGTAGTCTCACCTTCACATGACAGGTACCCTTCCAGTAGCTTCCCCTGTAGTCTCACCTTCACATGACAGGTACCCTTCCAGTAGCTTCCCCTGTAGTCTCACCTTCACATGATAGGTACCCTTCCAGTAGCTTCCCCTGTAGTCTCACCTTCACATGATAGGTACCCTTCCACTAGCTTTCCCTGTAGTCTCACCTTCACATGACAGGTACCCTTCCAGTAGCTTCCCCTGTAGTCTCACCTTCACATGATAGGTACCCTTCCACTAGCTTCCCCTGTAGTCTCACCTTCACATGACAGGTACCCTTCCACTAGCTTCCCCTGTAGTCTCACCTTCACATGATAGGTACCCTTCCAGTAGCTTCCCCTGTAGTCTCACCTTCACATGATAGGTACCCTTCCACTAGCTTCCCCTGTAGTCTCACCTTCACATGATAGGTACCCTTCCAGTAGCTTCCCCTGTAGTCTCACCTTCACATGACAGGTACCCTTCCAGTGGCTTCCCCTGTAGTCTCACCTTCACATGACAGGTACCCTTCCAGTGGCTTCCCCTGTAGTCTCACCTTCACATGACAGGTACCCTTCCAGTAGCTTCCCCTGTAGTCTCACCTTCACATGACAGGTACCCTTCCAGTGGCTTCCCCTGTAGTCTCACCTTCACATGACAGGTACCCTTCCAGTGGCTTCCCCTGTAGTCTCACCTTCACATGACAGGTACCCTTCCAGTGGCTTCCCCTGTAGTCTCACCTTCACATGACAGGTACCCTTCCAGTGGCTTCCCCTGTAGTCTCACCTTCACATGATAGCTACCCTTCCAGTAGCTTCCCCTGTAGTCTCACTGATAGCTACCCTTCCAGTAGCTTCCCCTGTAGACTCACCTTCACTGACAGGTACCCTTCCAGTGGCTTCCCCTGTAGTCTCACCTTCACATGACAGGTACCCTTCCACTAGCTTCCCCTGTAGTCTCACCTTCACATGATAGGTACCCTTCCAGTAGCTTCCCCTGTAGTCTCACCTTCACATGACAGGTACCCTTCCAGTGGCTTCCCCTGTAGTCTCACCTTCACATGACAGGTACCCTTCCAGTAGCTTCCCCTGTAGTCTCACCTTCACATGATAGGTACCCTTCCAGTGGCTTCCCCTGTAGTCTCACCTTCACATGACAGGTACCCTTCCAGTAGCTTCCCCTGTAGTCTCACCTTCACATGATAGGTACCCTTCCAGTGGCTTCCCCTGTAGTCTCACCTTCACATGATAGGTACCCTTCCAGTAGCTTCCCCTGTAGTCTCACCTTCACATGATAGGTACCCTTCCACTAGCTTCCCCTGTAGTCTCACCTTCACATGACAGGTACCCTTCTAGTAGCTTCCCCTGTAGTCTCACCTTCACATGACAGGTACCCTTCCAGTGGCTTCCCCTGTAGTCTCACCTTCACATGACAGGTACCCTTCCAGTGGCTTCCCCTGTAGTCTCACCTTCACATGATAGGTACCCTTCCAGTAGCTTCCCCTGTAGTCTCACCTTCACATGACAGGTACCCTTCCAGTAGCTTCCCCTGTAGTCTCACCTTCACATGATAGGTACCCTTCCAGTAGCTTCCCCTGTAGTCTCACCTTCACATGACAGGTACCCTTCCAGTGGCTTCCCCTGTAGTCTCACCTTCACATGATAGGTACCCTTCCACTAGCTTCCCCTGTAGTCTCACCTTCACATGACAGGTACCCTTCCACTAGCTTCCCCTGTAGTCTCACCTTCACATGATAGGTACCCTTCCAGTAGCTTCCCCTGTAGTCTCACCTTCACATGATAGGTACCCTTCCAGTGGCTTCCCCTGTAGTCTCACCTTCACATGACAGGTACCCTTCCAGTGGCTTCCCCTGTAGTCTCACCTTCACATGACAGGTACCCTTCCAGTGGCTTCCCCTGTAGTCTCACCTTCACATGACAGGTACCCTTCCAGTGGCTTCCCCTGTAGTCTCACCTTCACATGATAGGTACCCTTCCAGTGGCTTCCCCTGTAGTCTCACCTTCACATGACAGGTACCCTTCCAGTAGCTTCCCCTGTAGTCTCACCTTCACATGATAGGTACCCTTCCAGTGGCTTCCCCTGTAGTCTCACCTTCACATGACAGGTACCCTTCCAGTAGCTTCCCCTGTAGTCTCACCTTCACATGATAGGTACCCTTCCAGTGGCTTCCCCTGTAGTCTCACCTTCACATGACAGGTACCCTTCCACTAGCTTCCCCTGTAGTCTCACCTTCACATGATAGGTACCCTTCCAGTAGCTTCCCCTGTAGTCTCACCTTCACATGATAGGTACCCTTCCAGTAGCTTCCCCTGTAGTCTCACCTTCACATGATAGGTACCCTTCTAGTGGCTTCCCCTGTAGTCTCACCTTCACATGACAGGTACCCTTCCAGTGGCTTCCCCTGTAGTCTCACCTTCACATGATAGGTACCCTTCCAGTAGCTTCCCCTGTAGTCTCACCTTCACATGACAGGTACCCTTCCACTAGCTTCCCCTGTAGTCTCACCTTCACATGATAGGTACCCTTCCAGTGGCTTCCCCTGTAGTCTCACCTTCACATGATAGGTACCCTTCCACTAGCTTCCCCTGTAGTCTCACCTTCACATGATAGGTACCCTTCCACTAGCTTCCCCTGTAGTCTCACCTTCACATGATAGGTACCCTTCCAGTAGCTTCCCCTGTAGTCTCACCTTCACATGATAGGTACCCTTCCAGTAGCTTCCCCTGTAGTCTCACCTTCACATGACAGGTACCCTTCCAGTAGCTTCCCCTGTAGTCTCACCTTCACATGATAGGTACCCTTCCAGTGGCTTCCCCTGTAGTCTCACCTTCACATGATAGGTACCCTTCCAGTGGCTTCCCCTGTAGTCTCACCTTCACATGATAGGTACCCTTCCACTAGCTTCCCCTGTAGTCTCACCTTCACATGATAGGTACCCTTCCAGTGGCTTCCCCTGTAGTCTCACCTTCACATGATAGGTACCCTTCTAGTAGCTTCCCCTGTAGTCTCACCTTCACATGACAGGTACCCTTCCAGTGGCTTCCCCTGTAGTCTCACCTTCACATGATAGGTACCCTTCCACTAGCTTCCCCTGTAGTCTCACCTTCACATGATAGGTACCCTTCCACTAGCTTCCCCTGTAGTCTCACCTTCACATGACAGGTACCCTTCCAGTAGCTTCCCCTGTAGTCTCACCTTCACATGATAGGTACCCTTCCAGTAGCTTCCCCTGTAGTCTCACCTTCACATGACAGGTACCCTTCCAGTGGCTTCCCCTGTAGTCTCACCTTCACTGATAGGTACCCTTCCAGTAGCTTCCCCTGTAGTCTCACTGATAGGTACCCTTCCAGTAGCTTCCCCTGTAGTCTCACTGATAGGTACCCTTCCAGTAGCTTCCCCTGTAGTCTCACCTTCACATGACAGGTACCCTTCCAGTAGCTTCCCCTGTAGTCTCACCTTCACATGATAGGTACCCTTCCAGTGGCTTCCCCTGTAGTCTCACCTTCACATGATAGGTACCCTTCTAGTGGCTTCCCCTGTAGTCTCACCTTCACATGATAGGTACCCTTCCACTAGCTTCCCCTGTAGTCTCACCTTCACATGATAGGTACCCTTCCAGTAGCTTCCCCTGTAGTCTCACCTTCACATGATAGGTACCCTTCCAGTGGCTTCCCCTGTAGTCTCACCTTCACATGATAGGTACCCTTCCAGTGGCTTCCCCTGTAGTCTCACCTTCACATGATAGGTACCCTTCCAGTGGCTTCCCCTGTAGTCTCACCTTCACATGACAGGTACCCTTCCAGTGGCTTCCCCTGTAGTCTCACCTTCACATGATAGGTACCCTTCCAGTGGCTTCCCCTGTAGTCTCACCTTCACATGATAGGTACCCTTCCAGTAGCTTCCCCTGTAGTCTCACCTTCACATGATAGGTACCCTTCCAGTGGCTTCCCCTGTAGTCTCACCTTCACATGATAGGTACCCTTCCACTAGCTTCCCCTGTAGTCTCACCTTCACATGATAGGTACCCTTCCAGTGGCTTCCCCTGTAGTCTCACCTTCACATGATAGGTACCCTTCCACTAGCTTCCCCTGTAGTCTCACCTTCACATGATAGGTACCCTTCCAGTGGCTTCCCCTGTAGTCTCACCTTCACATGATAGGTACCCTTCCAGTAGCTTCCCCTGTAGTCTCACTGATAGGTACCCTTCCAGTAGCTTCCCCTGTAGTCTCACTGATAGGTACCCTTCCAGTAGCTTCCCCTGTAGTCTCACTGATAGGTACCCTTCCAGTAGCTTCCCCTGTAGTCTCACCTTCACATGATAGGTACCCTTCCACTAGCTTCCCCTGTAGTCTCACCTTCACATGACAGGTACCCTTCTAGTAGCTTCCCCTGTAGTCTCACCTTCACATGACAGGTACCCTTCCAGTGGCTTCCCCTGTAGTCTCACCTTCACATGACAGGTACCCTTCCAGTGGCTTCCCCTGTAGTCTCACCTTCACATGATAGGTACCCTTCCACTAGCTTCCCCTGTAGTCTCACCTTCACATGATAGGTACCCTTCCAGTAGCTTCCCCTGTAGTCTCACCTTCACATGACAGGTACCCTTCCAGTGGCTTCCCCTGTAGTCTCACCTTCACATGATAGGTACCCTTCTAGTAGCTTCCCCTGTAGTCTCACCTTCACATGATAGGTACCCTTCCAGTGGCTTCCCCTGTAGTCTCACCTTCACATGACAGGTACCCTTCCAGTAGCTTCCCCTGTAGTCTCACCTTCACATGACAGGTACCCTTCCACTAGCTTCCCCTGTAGTCTCACCTTCACATGACAGGTACCCTTCCAGTAGCTTCCCCTGTAGTCTCACCTTCACATGACAGGTACCCTTCCAGTAGCTTCCCCTGTAGTCTCACCTTCACATGATAGGTACCCTTCCAGTAGCTTCCCCTGTAGTCTCACCTTCACATGATAGGTACCCTTCCACTAGCTTCCCCTGTAGTCTCACTGATAGGTACCCTTCCAGTAGCTGCCCCTATAGTCTCACTGATAGGTACCCTTCCAGTAGCTTCCTCTGTAGTCTCACTGATAGCTACCCTTCCAGTAGCTTCCCCTATAGTCTCACTGATAGCTACCCTTCCAGTAGCTTCCCCTATAGTCTCACCTTCACATGATAGGTACCCTTCTAGTGGCTTCCCCTGTAGTCTCACCTTCACATGATAGGTACCCTTCTAGTGGCTTCCCCTGTAGTCTCACCTTCACATGATAGGTACCCTTCCAGTGGCTTCCCCTGTAGTCTCACCTTCACATGACAGGTACCCTTCCAGTAGCTTCCCCTGTAGTCTCACCTTCACATGATAGGTACCCTTCCAGTAGCTTCCCCTGTAGTCTCACCTTCACATGACAGGTACCCTTCCACTAGCTTCCCCTGTAGTCTCACCTTCACATGACAGGTACCCTTCCAGTGGCTTCCCCTGTAGTCTCACCTTCACATGACAGGTACCCTTCCAGTAGCTTCCCCTGTAGTCTCACCTTCACATGATAGGTACCCTTCCAGTAGCTTCCCCTGTAGTCTCACCTTCACATGACAGGTACCCTTCCAGTGGCTTCCCCTGTAGTCTCACCTTCACATGACAGGTACCCTTCCAGTAGCTTCCCCTGTAGTCTCACCTTCACATGATAGGTACCCTTCCACTAGCTTCCCCTGTAGTCTCACCTTCACATGACAGGTACCCTTCCAGTAGCTTCCCCTGTAGTCTCACCTTCACATGACAGGTACCCTTCCAGTAGCTTCCCCTGTAGTCTCACCTTCACATGATAGGTACCCTTCCACTAGCTTCCCCTGTAGTCTCACCTTCACATGATAGGTACCCTTCCAGTAGCTTCCCCTGTAGTCTCACCTTCACATGACAGGTACCCTTCCAGTGGCTTCCCCTGTAGTCTCACCTTCACATGACAGGTACCCTTCCAGTAGCTTCCCCTGTAGTCTCACCTTCACATGATAGGTACCCTTCCACTAGCTTCCCCTGTAGTCTCACCTTCACATGACAGGTACCCTTCCAGTAGCTTCCCCTGTAGTCTCACCTTCACATGACAGGTACCCTTCCAGTAGCTTCCCCTGTAGTCTCACCTTCACATGATAGGTACCCTTCCACTAGCTTCCCCTGTAGTCTCACCTTCACATGATAGGTACCCTTCCAGTAGCTTCCCCTGTAGTCTCACCTTCACATGATAGGTACCCTTCCAGTGGCTTCCCCTGTAGTCTCACCTTCACATGATAGGTACCCTTCCAGTGGCTTCCCCTGTAGTCTCACCTTCACATGACAGGTACCCTTCCAGTAGCTTCCCCTGTAGTCTCACCTTCACATGATAGGTACCCTTCCAGTGGCTTCCCCTGTAGTCTCACCTTCACATGACAGGTACCCTTCCACTAGCTTCCCCTGTAGTCTCACCTTCACATGATAGGTACCCTTCCACTAGCTTCCCCTGTAGTCTCACCTTCACATGATAGGTACCCTTCCAGTAGCTTCCCCTGTAGTCTCACCTTCACATGATAGGTACCCTTCCAGTGGCTTCCCCTGTAGTCTCACCTTCACATGATAGGTACCCTTCCAGTAGCTTCCCCTGTAGTCTCACCTTCACATGATAGGTACCCTTCCAGTAGCTTCCCCTGTAGTCTCACCTTCACATGATAGGTACCCTTCCAGTGGCTTCCCCTGTAGTCTCACCTTCACATGACAGGTACCCTTCCAGTGGCTTCCCCTGTAGTCTCACCTTCACATGACAGGTACCCTTCTAGTAGCTTCCCCTGTGGTCTCACCTTCACATGACAGGTACCCTTCCAGTGGCTTCCCCTGTAGTCTCACCTTCACATGATAGGTACCCTTCCAGTAGCTTCCCCTGTAGTCTCACCTTCACATGACAGGTACCCTTCTAGTAGCTTCCCCTGTAGTCTCACCTTCACATGACAGGTACCCTTCCAGTGGCTTCCCCTGTAGTCTCACCTTCACATGATAGGTACCCTTCCAGTGGCTTCCCCTGTAGTCTCACCTTCACATGACAGGTACCCTTCCAGTGGCTTCCCCTGTAGTCTCACCTTCACATGACAGGTACCCTTCCAGTAGCTTCCCCTGTAGTCTCACCTTCACATGATAGGTACCCTTCCAGTAGCTTCCCCTGTAGTCTCACCTTCACATGATAGGTACCCTTCCAGTGGCTTCCCCTGTAGTCTCACCTTCACATGATAGGTACCCTTCCAGTGGCTTCCCCTGTAGTCTCACCTTCACATGACAGGTACCCTTCTAGTAGCTTCCCCTGTAGTCTCACCTTCACATGACAGGTACCCTTCCACTAGCTTCCCCTGTAGTCTCACCTTCACATGATAGGTACCCTTCCACTAGCTTCCCCTGTAGTCTCACCTTCACATGACAGGTACCCTTCCACTAGCTTCCCCTGTAGTCTCACCTTCACATGACAGGTACCCTTCCACTAGCTTCCCCTGTAGTCTCACCTTCACATGACAGGTACCCTTCCACTAGCTTCCCCTGTAGTCTCACCTTCACATGACAGGTACCCTTCCAGTGGCTTCCCCTGTAGTCTCACCTTCACATGATAGGTACCCTTCCAGTAGCTACCCCTGTAGTCTCACCTTCACATGACAGGTACCCTTCCAGTGGCTTCCCCTGTAGTCTCACCTTCACATGATAGGTACCCTTCCACTAGCTTCCCCTGTAGTCTCACCTTCACATGACAGGTACCCTTCCAGTAGCTTCCCCTGTAGTCTCACTGAAGAAAGGCCCAACACTGAGTTAGGCATTTTTCTTATGAGCGTGACGTACTGTTATCCTCATTCATTGGTGGAAATATGTCCCAGAAACAGCATTTGACCACACTCTCAGTCACCTGCCTCCTCCCCCCCCCCCCCCATCCCTCCCTCTCTTTGTTTAATCCTCTCTCTGTCTCCCTCTGTCTGTCTGTCTCTCTTTCTCTCTCGCTCTCTCTCCACCAACTGGGAGGAAGTGACCACTTACCCATCACCCTCTCCATTGCTGACATGCAGACCATCCTGGAGTACCACAGAAAGAAAGCCAGCTGGAACTTCAAGAAAGCCAAATGGACCAAGTACCAGCTCCACGCAGAAAGCCTTCGCAACATCACCTTCACGGAGGACATCAACCACAACGTAAAAGAGCTGACACAGACCATCCTAGCGGCTGCCAGGAAGTCCATCCCCCGTGGCTTCAGGAAGGACTACAAACCTTACTGGAGTCAAAGGCTGGCCTGCCTGCACCAGCGACTCTCAGAAGCCAGAGAAAGCATGGAGCAGTCCCCATCCGCTGAAACAACGACCATGCACAACCAACTGAAGGAGGATTTCAACAAGACCAAGACACAAGAACTGCAACAAAGCTGGCAGGAAATCACCTCCACCATTGGCCTCGATTCAGACACAGGGAAACTCTGGCGTCTCACCAAAATTCTAAACGAAGACAGCATGGCCACGCGGGGACCTACAGTACTAGAAGACAGCGGAACCTTCCACACTGGAAAAAGAGCAGCAAATCTCCTTGCCGACGTCTTTGAGACCGAGAGCACCATCAAAGTCCCACCCCAAAGAAAGAAGGAAGTTGCAGAACAACTTGAAACCAGACTCCGACAGCAGAGAAATGCAGCCCCACCAATGACCTCAGATCTTACCATGGCAGAGCTCGTCGATGCGATCAAAAGACTCAAGTGCAAGAAAGCGCCCGGAAAGGATGGAGTCTGCAACGAGATGATCAAGCACCTCGGGCCTGCTGCCAGAACTAAGCTCCTTGAGCTCTTGAACCAGTCGTGGAGATCCGGAGTCTTCCCCTCAGCATGGAAAGAGGCCATCATCATACCCATCCTGAAGAAGGACAAGAACCGCAAGCAAAAGACAAGCTACAGACCAATCAGTCTACTCAGCTGCCTCGGCAAGACCCTCGAGCGCATGATCAACAAGAGGCTGATGTGGCACCTGGAAACCAACAACCTGATCACCAATGAACAGTCTGCCTTCAGGAAGAACAGGAGTACTGAAGACCAGCTGATCTACCTCACCCAATCAATAGAGAATGCCTTCCAGGAGAAGAAGAAAGTCATTGCCACCTTCATTGACCTCTCCAAGGCCTTCGACAAGGTGTGGAAGGAAGGCCTCCTCCTGAAGCTATTGACGGCAGGAATCGCTGGACGAATGTTCAACTGGATCAAGAGCTTCCTGTGCCACAGAACCGCGAGAGTCAAGCTTGACGGCAACCTGAGCTACGCTGTGAAGATCAGGGAAGGAGTCCCCCAGGGAGGAGTAATATCCCCCACCCTCTTCGTCGTCTTCATCAACGACATCACCAACAGTCTGTCCAGACACATCTCCAAAGCCCTACACGCCGATGACCTTGCGATGTGGAGCGCTGCCGAGTCCACCGCAACCACCAAAGTCCGGATGCAGGAGGCCCTCAACATCACCTCTAAGTGGGCGACAGACTGGTGTGTCACCGTGAACAGCCTCAAGACCGTAGCCACCTGCTTCTCCCTCTCCAATTCCAAAGAGACCCTCCAACTGACCATCCACAACCAGGCAATACCACAGGAAGACACCCCTACCTACCTAGGTATCAAGCTAGACAAGTAGCTCACCTGGAACCCACACATCAAAGAGGCGGAGAAGAGGGCTACGAGAAGACTCTCCATCATGAAGAAACTGGCTGGCACAAAGTGGGGAGCCAGCAGCAACATCCTCAGACAGGTGTATACGGGACACGTCCGCCCTGTGATGGAGTATGGAGCTGCAGCCTGGGCCACAGCTGCGAAGAGCAACACCAGCCGGCTCAACAAAGTGCAGAACGCAAGCATGCGCATCATCACAGGGGGACTGAAAACTACGCCCATACACGCCCTTGAAGCCACCACCAGACTCCCTTCCCTGGACCACCGACGAGAAGAGAAGGTCATCGTGCAGTACGAGAAGCTGCAACGACTCCCCTCTCACCCAGCACACCAGCACACCCAACAGCTGACGAAGAACAGGCTGAAAAGAAGCAGTTTCAACCATCTGGCCAAGCAGCTAGAGAGAACCCAAACCAGCTTCCTACCACGCACCCCTGAAGAACAAGAGCCCCTCCAAGACGCTGAAGAGTGGAACAGCCAGCTCAGCAAGGTGCTCTTTGTTACTGACATGCCAGGAGTGACCAGCAAGAGAGAGCAGCAGGACGCAGTCCTCAAGAACCTCACGCTGGAGATGATGCACCAGGACTACAACGCCTCAGTATGGACTCACATCTACACTGACGGGTCCTCAGATGGTGCCATCAAAAACGGAGGAAGCGGGATCCTGGTACGCTACCCAGACGGACACACCCTTTCAAGATCCCTGCCTGCCGGAGAGCTGTCATCCAACTACCGGGCAGAACTCACCGCTCTCAGAGAAGCAGTTAGCCTGGTCAGCGAACACCCACCCTCTCACGCCGTCTTCCTGACCGACTGCAGATCCGCCGTCCAAAGCCTGCAGTCGCCCAAAGAGCAGCTGGAACGAGACACCCAGCGTCTTCTTTGTACTCTCTCCCAGAGCACAAACGTCGCTGTCCAGTGGATCCCTGCTCACTGTGGCCTCTCAGGGAACGAGGAAGCGGACAGACTGGCCAAGACTGGCAGCCATCTGGAGCAGACAAGACCAACAGTCTCTTACAGTGAAGCCAAAACCCTGGTGAAAAGACACTACCAAACCACCTGGAATGCCCAACACAGCCTGCCATCTGATGATCAGATGCCCAACTTACAGCGCCATCAGCAGACCATCCTCTTCCGCCTACGGACTGGACACTGTCGACTGCGTGCCCACATGCACCGCCTTGGTCTGTCGCACACACCGAACTGCCTGTGCGAAACAGGCCCACAGACCCCGGAGCACATCCTGCAGACCTGCCCGCTCCACCAGGAAGCCAGAACAGATCACTGGCCACAAGGTGCCACACTGCAGGAGCAACTCTGGGGCACCAAAGACTCCCTGATCCTGACCACTAGCTTTATTCAAGCTACAAAACTTGAAGTCTGACCTGAGGCCAAAAATCCTGGAACGCCGAAGAAGAAGAAGAAGAAGCTCTCTCTCCGCCCTCTCCCCCCCCCCCCTCTCTCTCTCTCTCTCTCTCGCCCTCTCTCTCAGTCTCTCTTTCTCTTTCTCCCCTCTCTCTTTCTTAATTATTCTCGTACCTGTTTCCACGTGTACTCGAGGTGGTCAAGGAGGTCATCCACTGTGTAGACCGCGAACTCGCCCGTGGCAGGGGGGTAGGGCATGGTCTCGTAGCTCGCGTCCCAGCCCTTCAGCAGCAGATGGTCCAAGGCTGTCTCGGTGCGGTCAAAAAACTCCACGATCTCCGAACGTTGTTTTCCAAACTGCACCATCTGCAACCGACATTTTCTTGTTCAAAATGGATTATGTCAAACAGTTGAAAAGGAGAAAATAGCATTGGTCAAATCGAGTTCAAGGTACAAATTGGAGAATAAGCTGACTTTAGTATTTAGCCATGCAAAACAGTAGGAATGTCCCTCCCCAGATTACCCTCCCCTTCCCCTCTTCTCCATTCAGCTCTGGTGTTCACGCTCATTCAATTAAAACAATTGAACATTTGCATAGCTGTCAGAGTTCACAGAGCAATCTCTCTCTCTCTCTCTCTCTCTCTCTCTCTCTCTCTCTCTCTCTCTCTCTCTCTCTCTCTCTCTCTCTCTCTCTCTCTCCCCCCCTCTCTCTCTCTCTCTGCTTGATCAGGAATCGTCAAACTTGAGCCGTTATCAAGCCAATCTTGATTATCTGCTCTCTCTCTCTCTGTCTCTCTCTCTCTCTCTCTCTCTCTCTCTCTCTCTCTCTCTCTCTCTCTCTCTCTCTCTGCTTGATCAGGAAACGTCAAACCTGAGCCGTTATCAAGCCAATCTTGATTATCTGCTCTCTCTCTCTCTCTCTCTCTCTCTCTCTCTCTCTCTCTCTCTCTCTCTCTCCTCCCCCCCCCCCCCCTCTCTCTCTCTCTCTGCTTGATCAGGAAACGTCAAACCTGAGCCGTTATCAAGCCAATCTTGATTATCTGCTCTCTCTCTCTCTCTCTCTCTCTCTCTCTCTCTCTCTCTCTCTCTCTCTCTCTCTCTCTCTCTCTCTCTCTCCTCCCCCCCCTCTCTCTCTCTCTCTGCTTGATCAGGAAACGTCAAACCTGAGCCGTTATCAAGCCAATCTTGATTATCTGGACAATCAGTTTGGCAGGAAAGTAGCGGCCTTGTCTGGCCTTGAACTTGCTCCACGGGTCCATAAAAAATATCCTGACGCGTCTTTGCAGCTTCTTCAAGGCGTCCGATGACGATCTCGTCCCATCATTCCCTTCCGGGTGGGACGTATCAGTTCTGCTTCCGTCTGCGCACTGGCCGTCTGTGCGCACTTGCGAGCTTGCTCCATCTTCAATGTCTGGGGTGGTTGGGTGTTGGGGTGAGGGGGCAGGGGGGTGAGGAGGTGGTGAGACAGGGTGTGCTTCTCCTTGCTCGGCGTCAGAGTTGTGGTGGTGGTCGTCGCTATTGTTGATGTTGTGCCTCGGCCTGGGGATGTCTGTCCTGACTGAAAGAAATGAGCTCGTATGACTGATGTGCAAAATAAAAAAAATATATATATGTCGTGCCGAATTCACGTAATTGCCGATTCCGCGTAATGGGAAACATTTTTGCCCATTTCGCGTAATCGCCAAAACGCTGCCCAATACGTGAAATCGGCAGCGTTTTGCCAAAATCGCGTAAACGCCTCTAAAACTTGCCTATTTCGCGAATTCAGCAGCCGATTACGCGGAATCGGCAGCCGATTACGCGTAATAGGCAAGTTGCCCATTACGCGAAATCGGCAATTCGAATTCACGGAATTGCCGAATTCGCGGAATCGGCAAAGCGCTGCCCATGACAATTTACGTGAAATCGGCAGCGTTTTGCCGAAAATGCGGAAATGCTTCTAAAATGTGCCCATTTCGCAAAAGCGACAGCCAGTCTGTTACTTTTTGTGTCACCTGAACATTGCATTAACATTGCTTTACCTCCCTACTATGTTCATTATGGTCTATGTTGGTCTGTGTCGAGCATAACTCCGGAAATGCACGAAAACTACACTTTCTGCAATAACTTGTCATAACTTATTGATTACTGCAATATCTATCCATTCGAGTATCTAGTTGTCTAAGTGTGATGATATCCCAGGCATTTGAGAACTTTAAAACCAAACAGTGGCTGCAGATTTCGCAAAATATGCAAAATTTAGAAGCCTTTCCGCGTTTTCGGCAAAACGCTGCCGATTTCGCGTAATGGGCAGCGTTTTGCTGATTACGCGAAATGGGCAAAAATGTTGCAGATTTTGCGAAGTCGGCAATTACGTGAATTCGGCACGACAATACATTACAGCTAGAATCAATTATTGTTCCTTTCTCCCGTCTCTGTCTCGGGGCCTCTCTATCTTACTGTGCGCGCGCGCGCGCGCGTGTGTGTGTGTGTGTGTGTGTGTCAGTGTGTGTGTGTGTGTGTCAGTGTGTGTGTGTGTGTGTCAGTGTGTGTGTGTGTGTGTGTGTGTGTCAGTGTGTATGTGTGTGTGTGTGTGTGTGTCAGTGTGTGTCTTTCTCTCTACGCTTGTCTTGTCTGCAAATTTTTCTTTGCAGTCAGCCGACCGTGTGACCTATTATTAACTGGGCTGCACTAGAAAGCAAAGTCACAGCAAATATCCCTTATACGTACGTATACATACACACACAAAAGCTGCATTGAAGAAAGCTGACACAGGCATATACCGTCAGTGTTCCCAGAAATTACACAAGTTTCCAACCCTTGCTATTGAACGGCAAATAAAATATAGGCCTTAGTTTGATAAGTCTGACTCGACTAAAGAACACATACAATCAGAAAGGGTGTCAGTTGAGATATTAAGTTGCTTGCTCTTGTCACAGTTCAATAGCAGGCGTTGTCCTTTGCCGCCTGTAACTTTAAAAGCATGACTCGACCGAAGAACGCTGACATAATATTTGTGAGAAAACGTGTTGCAGTTACACTATATAGTGTGCTTGCACTTGTCACTGAAACAATTTAATGGCGGGCTTGAATATTTTCCTTTTCAGAGAGAGGAAACAAACCTCCATCGGTCCGTAATTGCCATATAAGGACGATAACAAACAAATTAACCAACCAAAGTGTGAAAACTTAAACCAAACTCCTAACTTCTTCTTCTTCTTCTTCTGCGTTCGTGGGCTGAAACTCCCACGTACACTCGTGTTTTTTGCACGAGTGGAATTTTACGTGTATGACCGTTTTTTACCCCGCCATTTAGGCAGCCATACGCCGTTTTCGGAGGAGACAACTCCTAACTGATACAGTACCTACGCCAGTTTGAGAAATTACAGTGACAAATTCACACGCTGCACAATCAGAAGCCCAACCGATATGTTTTTGTATGTCTCCAAGTTGGAGGATGGTCAAATCTGTGGTCACGTGGTATACGCAATTGTTTGCACGGGATCGAAACTATCTTTTGAAAGTCCTAAACAAAGTAAGATACATTGAGAAAAATATATCAATAAAGTTGATTTTCAAAGTCAAACTTACCTGCAGTTTGCAGCTTCAACCACATACCAGCGCTAGCGCGATTCCCGGCCATAACTTTTCAACGATAATAAAGCACCCTCCACACACAAATCAGTGTAGTCCGAAGCATGAACTGATAGTTTTCCCCGTACTTGTGAATATACAGCAGCTTCCCGGCCTTACAGGGATTTGCGGTGAGTAGGCTTATACGAAAATTGTCCCTTTTCAATTGTTGGTGTAATCTGCACCTCTTTCCACGGGGCCAAGTCACAGGACGTCGGTGCTCCTCCGCTCAGTGTGAACATTGTGTGTGTGTACCCGGAAGAATATCAAAGTACACGGACAGACTCTACAGCTAAACCTGAAATGTTCTTGCTTTTGTTCGAGCGCATGATCTTCAAACATGTGCGTGCGTGTGTGCGTGCGTATTCGTGCGTGCGTGCGTGTGCGTGCGTACGTGTGTGTGTGGGTGCCTGTCTCTGTGTGTGTCTGTGTGTGTGTGTGTGTGAGAACAAGAACAAGAACAAGAACAAGAACAAGAACAATTCTTTATTTTACGAGGGTAATAGAGTAAGCAGTGATCTGCTTTTTTACATCTGGCCCTCGCCCTAAAGAGGGACTAGTCTAAAATTGCTAAAGAATAAGCAAGTAAAGGAAACAAACTACTGCTACATGATTATGATAGAAATGAAAGTAAGAACATATCATCAATTTACATACAATACATTGCTTAAATGAAAAATGTAAGTTCATTTGACATGAGTTAAGAATTATAGGGTAGATTGCACTGACGCAACAACGTCGTAAGTGCCATGCCCATTGACATACACTGCATTCGAAAGAATCAGTGTATATAAAAATAATAATACATTGTTAAAAAGCACCGGTTGTTGGTTTTAACAACCATTCTAGCGACAACAGATGTTTATTTATACTTCATGAGATAAGACGTATATCTGGTCTTAAAAACGTTTGTGCTGCTAGTTTGCCGTAGGATTGTCGGAAGAGTGTTCCAGAGACTGCTACCTGAATAGACTAAACTAGATTTGAATAGGTCAATCCTAGGCAGAGGCATGTTCAGTCTCATCAATTGGCGTGAAGTTTTTAACGTGAATTTGGAAAATATGGTTTGAGGTACACATCCATGAATAATTTTATGCATAAGGGTACCTTTATTATAACTTAGCCTTGCCTTCAGAGGAAGAATGCCTAAGTTCATGTAGTCTAACTCAGATAGGGTTGTTTTCTTTAATAAGACTACTTTAAGCGCTCGTTTATGTAATCTAATTAGTGGTTTGAATGAATTTTCACTTGCCGAGTCCCACAAGGTAGACGCGTAGTCAATAACAGACTGAATATGAGCATTAAAGAATAATTTCCTGGCTTCCAAATTCAGAAAGTGCTTGATTCTAGATAATAGATAGACCTTCTTGGACACTTGTTTAGACAGTTGTTCGATGTGGTGTGACCAAGACAGGTTGTTATCAATGGTCACTCCCAAAACTTTATGATGGTCGACTTTTTCAACAAGTTTATTATTAACCGTTAGATCGTAAAATATTGAGGTTATGTTCTGGCGTTTTTGCCTAGTTGTTATTATCATGCTTTTTGTTTTTTGGGGGTTAAGGGACATGTGATTTAGCTCAGTCCATTCACTCAACTGGTTTAAACTTTCTTGCAGTGTTTCTGATAAACGACTTAAATTTGTGTTACTAGAATGTATGGTTGTGTCATCTGCAAAAAGTTCACATAAATTCTCAATGTGAAGGGGAAGGTCATTTATGTATATAGAGAAGAGGAGAGGGCCTAAAACTGACCCTTGTGGTACGCCATATCGTACATCCTGCATACTTGATGCTGAGGCGTTTGCGTATACAGCCTGTTGCCTGTCAATAAGAAAAGAAGTTATAAGTTCAACAGAATCAATCCCGAGTCCATACAATGTGAGTTTCCTCAGTAACAACTTGTGATCAATTACATCAAAAGCTTTGGCAAAATCGACAAAAACAGCTCCACAAAATTCATTATCGTTGATCTTTTCCAACCACTGATCAACAAGAGAGACTAAGGCAGTGTGACAGGAGTGATGAGCTCTAAATCCAGACTGGTTAGGGTGAAATAATTGATTGAGGTCAAAGTGCGATAATAGGTGTTTGTTTATATGTCGTTCCAGTGGTTTTGATAATACTGACAGTATAGAAATCGGCCTGTAATTTGAGGGGTCTTTCTTTTCGCCAGATTTAAACAGAGGAATGATTTTAGCCTGCTTGAGGGCTATTGGAAAATAGTTTTTTTCTAAACAGAGATTATAAATGTAAGTGAGGGTGTCAGAAATGACAGGGGCTGATAACTGAGAGAGAGAGAGAGAGAGAGAGAGAGAGAGAGAGAGAGAGAGAGAGAGAGAGAGAGAGAGAGAGAGAGAGAGAGAGAGAGAGAGACAATGACAATGACAAGAGAGAGAGAGAGAGGACTCGGGAGAGATTGTTTGCGAAACCCATTATTATTCTTTCTGATTCTTTCAACTCAGCATTAAATGATAATGCATATATGTCCTATATCAGCAATGAAGTATCAGCTAGCCTAGCATATTACCACGTCATGTCCAAAATAGATACTAGTTCTGGGGACAGAAAAACCAAGTTAGCATAGCTAGTAGCTAGGCCCTACTCGTAAGTGTTTTTATAAGCCATAAATCGTTGTTGTAAAGATATTGATTAAACAGAGCCAGCACGATCCCCAACAGTCACTTCTTTTAGTGTGTTTCATGCTTTCAACTCAGCACATCATGGTTGACCAAGACAGCAGTGACATTTCTGTCTGCAGTGAAGTATCCGTGCGTCGTATGCCTGTAAAATTAGGTTCTGTGGGGTCAGGGACCACAGAGTTGTGTTGTGGGCCTGTGAAATTAGGCTCAGTATAGTATCTGTGCGTCGTGTGCCTGTGATATTAGGCTCAATTAGGTATCTGTGTGTTGTGTGCCTGTGAAATTAGGCTCACTTAGGTATGTGTGTGTTGTGTGCCTGTGAAATTAGGCTCACTTAGGTATGTGTGTGTTGTGTGCCTGTGAAATTAGGCTCACTTAGGTATGTGTGTGTTGTGTGCCTGTGAAATTAGGCTCACTTAGGTATGTGTGTGTTGTGTGCCTGTGAAATTAGGCTCACTTAGGTATGTGTGTGTTGTGTGCCTGTGAAACTAGGCTCACTTAGGTATGTGTGTGTTGTGTGCCTGTGAAATTAGTCTCACTTAGGTATGTGTGTGTTGTGTGCCTGTGAAATTAGGCTCACTTAGGTATCTGCGTGTTGCATGCCTGTGAAATTAGGCTCACTTAGGTATCTGCATGTCGTGTGCCTGTGAAGTTAGGCTCACTAAGGTATCTGTGTGTCGCGTGCCTGTGAAATAGGCTCACTAAGGTATCTGTGTGTCGTGTGCCTGTGAAATTAGGCTCGGTATAGTATTTGTGTGTCGCGTGTCTGTGAAATTAGGCTCACTAAGGTATCTGTGTGTCGCGTGCCTGTGAAATTAGGCTCACTAAGGTATCTGTGTGTTGCGTGCCTGTGAAATTAGGATCAGTATAGTATCTGTGTCGCGTGCCTGTGAAATTAGGCTCACTAAGGTATCTGTGTGTCGCGTGCCTGTGAAATTAGGCTCACTAAGGTATCTGTGTGTCGCGTGCCTGTGAAATTAGGCTCAGTATAGTATCTGTGTGTCGCGTGCCAGTGAAATTAGGCTCACTAAGGTATCTGTGTGTGGCGTGCCTGTGAAATTAGGCTCACTTAGGGGCTGCAGATTATCCCAGACGCACTGCAGATTATCCCAGCCCGCTACATGTTGCCAAAAAGGAAAACAGGCCAAGTACTCGTCATAATCCCTATCGCGGCAAAGATATTATGCAGTGAGTCATCTGTGCCGCTGAAACTGTGCAGGTATATTCTGCCCATTGGGTATCTGTGTGTCGTGTGCCTGTGAAAGTAGACTCACTGAGGTATGTGGTGTTGCGTGCCTGTGAAATGAGACTCTGTTTGTTCGGGTTACTTACCAGGGAGAACCTGGACTTGCACATTGATACTTTATTATGCGTTCAGATTCCTTCTCTGATATCCCAGGGACACAGCCCCGCCTTCTTTCTTTTTTCATGTTTACATTTAGTCAAGTTGTGACTGAAGGTTTTAACACAGACTGGGAATCGAGACGGGAGTGGTGGTGGTGGTGGTGGTGTGTGTGTGTGTGTGTGTGTGTGTGTGTGTGTGTGTGTATTAGTGTATGTGTGTGCGTGCAGAGCAATTCCGAGAAAACTGCTGGACCGACTGATCTTTGTCAATTCTTCAAGATGTATCAGCAGACAAGTTTTGTTTTGTTTCGATAAATGTATTTGATTACGTCATATCCGGCTTTTATTGAAATTTGAGGTGGCACTGTCACGCCCTCTTTATCAATGAAATTGATTGACATTTCGGTCAAACAATCTTTGACGAAGCCCGGACTATGGGATTGTATTTCAGCTTGGAAGCTTAAAAACTTATTAATGAGAAAGGTCATTTAAATCTCCACATTGTCGACAAAATGTCGACATGCAATGTTCACTCTGAAAATGTATTCACAAATGAAGAAAATAGGTTAATTAGACACTACGTTTGCAAGCTTCGTGGAGAAGAGCTGTACCCGTCTCAGTCTTTGGGTTTAGGCTAGCCAAGCGTGAGTACCTGTAGTCTCAATGTTGGCTGTTTATTTTGTGTTCTTTCTTTATTTGGTGTTTAAGGTCGTTTTCAACCGTTCAAGGTTATATCGCGACGGGCAAAGGGGGGAGATGGGATAGAGCCACTTGTCAATTGTTTCTTGTTCACAAAAGCACTAATCAAAAATTTGCTCCAGGGGCTTGCAACGTACTACAATATATGACCTTACTGGGAGAATGCAAGTTTCCAGTACAAAGGACTGAACATTTCTTACATACTGCTTGACTAAAATCTTTGGTATCCCGTGAACGCTATACTGTAATCGATTTGAGAAATGTGCATACCGAATAATACATGATAAAGAAGGATTCTTTGTGCCCGGCTACGTGCTACAGTTGGAGATGGAAGTTCACCAAAAATGGGGACCATACTAACAAAAATACGGTGGGTGCAATAGTCGCCCCCATTTTTTCAGCAAACGCCACCCAAGGCCGTTTTGGACGGGTAGAAATCCCGTAGTTTCCAAGTCTATGGATAAAGCTCGCGTAAGAAGAATACGTCACGGTCGAAAGTCTTTGACGTCAATTAATGCATCATGACGTCATGCCTCCCTGTAGTCTTTCTCTCTCGCGCAGTGTGTGTGTTTGTGTTCATTTTGTGCACATGTGTTAGTGTTACTGTTTGTGTGTGTGTGTGTTTGTGTGTGTGTGTGTATTTGTGTGTGTGTGTGTGTGTGTGTGTGTGCGCGCACGCGTGCATGAGTCTGTACTCGTATGTGTGTGGTGTGTGTGTGTGTGTATTTGTGTGTGTGTGTGTGTGTGTGTGTGTGCGCACGCGTGCATGAGTCTGTACTCGTGTGTGTGTAAGTGTGTGTGTGGGCATAAGTGTATGTGTGTGCGTGTATGTGTGTTTGTTTGTAAAGGTGGGTATGTCCGTCTGTCCATAATTATGTTCGTATGGGTGTGTGTATGAAGTTTTTTGTGAGAGAGTGAGTGAGTGCGTGTGATCATGAGTGAGTGTGAGTATGTGTGTGTCACTGTGTGTGACTTGTGTGCGTGGGTGTGTGTGTGTGTGTGTGTGTTTGAGAGAGAGAGAGAGTGTGTGTGTGTGTGTTTGAATGTGTGTGTGCATGAGTTTGTGTGTGTATGAGTGTGTATATGTGTTTGTTTGTAAAGGTGTGTGTGTCCGACTGTCTATGTGCGTATGTGTTTGATTGTTTGCTTAAGGCCCAGCCGACCACGAAGGGCCATATCAGGGCGGTGCTGCTTTGACATAACGTGCGCCACACACAAGACAGAAGTCGCAGCACAGGCTTCATGTCTCACCCAGTCACATTATTCTGACACCGGACCAACCAGTCCACTAACCCCATAATGCCAGACGCCAGGCGGAGCAGCCACTAGATTGCCAATTTTAAAGTCTTAGGTATGACCCGGCCGGGGTTCGAACCCACGACCTCCCGATCACGGGGCGGACGCCTTACCACAAGGCCAACCGTGCCGGTCTATGTGCGTATAAGTGTGTGTTTTGTGTGTATAAGATTTGTGTGAGTCAATGTGTGTGTGTGTGTGTGCACGGTGTGTGTGTGTGTGTGTGTGTCTGTGGGTGTGTGCGTGCGTACATGCGTGCGTATGTACATGTGTGTGTGTGTGTGTGTGTATGTGTGGGGGGGGTGTCTGTTTGTATAAGAGAGAAAGAGAGAGAGAGAGAGAGAGAGAGAGAGAGAGAGTGGGTGGGTGGGTGTGTGTTTGTAAAGGTGTGTATATGTCCGTCTGTCTATATGTGCGTATGGTGGTGTGTTTTGTGTGTATGAAGTGTGTGTGAGCGAGTGCGTGTGTGTGAGTGTGTATGTGTGTACGTGTGTAACTTGGGGTATGTGTGTGTGTGTATGTGTTCGTGTGTGTGTGTGTGTTTGAGAGAGAGAGACAGACAGACAGACAGAGAGAGAGAGACAGAGAAAGAGAGAGAGAGGTTTGTCTTTCGCTGGGGTATGCAGTGCCTTGGCGTTGCACATCTACTTAATTTAGTGTTGATGTTTTAGCTTCAGGCCGACAGATTGTCAACATGTTGTTACATCTTTTCTCACTACGTACTCATTTTATGACGGCCCTCTTTCTCCGTTTCTTCCTCTCTCTCTCATTATGTTGTGTGTGTGTGTGTGTGTGTGTGTGTGTGTCAGTGTGTGTGTGTGTGGGTGTGTGTGTGTGTGTGTGTGTGTGTGTGTGTGTGAGAGAGAGAGAGAGAGAGAGAGAGAGAGAGAGAGAGAGAGAGAGAGAGTCCGATACCAATCCATCCGATATGATTGTCAGTGTGTCTGTCAGTTTTAGTGTCTGTTTCTGCCAACATACATAACTGCATGAGTAAATGGTACATAGCACATAAACTATTAAAACCAACACTTTTTCACTCCAAATTATCTGCATGTGCTTTTAATGCCTTCAAATGCCAAAACAGCGAGGAACCAGCCACTTCAGCATTCTTTGAAAACAACACAATTTACCAAACTGGAGTGACAATGAGCAATTCTTTTGACATTTTCAAAGTCAACTGTTCATTACATACAAATTAATACACCTTCTCAATATTGCAGAACACGTATAGCAGGTCAATGTTTTAAATAGTGAACAAGGCTGCACAAAATGTGCTTCTAACACAGACAAAGTTGTTGACACAATTTAGATGATACAATTTTATCGCAAATCCTTCACAGTCAAACTGGACAACTAACAGTCAGCTTAAAATTCAGCTGTGACTACAATGTCAAACGCAAGCAACTATGCTGCAGATGCATGAATCTTTGGATGTATTCTAAGGCACTCATGGCAAGCTACACAGACACACAAACACACTAACAGTAACACACACATATACACACAAACTCACATTTTGAAACGCACAAACATACACATACACACACACACACACACATACACACAAACTCACATTTTGAAACACACACACACACACACACACACACACACACACACACACACAGAGCACGATAAAAAAAATAAAAAAATAAATCATGCTTTTCTATGTTCAACGGTGCGAGGGTGCTCCAAAAAATACAAGATTTTAAACAAAAACCTAGTTCAACAACAAGTGGTCATCTTTTGAACAAAAAAAGATAATAAATAGAGAATACTACATGGCTTGCTGTGTTGTACCAGATTTACACGAGTTGTTTTTTTAAAATAGTGAACTGAGAGCAAAACTTATTGATTATATGCAGAAAACAGCTACAAAACATATTACACATTTTTACACTGTTGATTTAGAGGGACTGGACTGGGAATGAGTATTTGGTACTGTAATATCTCTAAACCGCCCTTTGCTTGCAGAGCAAATTTGATCATGCATGTACACCACTAATAAATAGATATATAAATAGATATATAAATAGATATATAAATAGATAACAAGTAATTAATAAATAAGACAGACAGAAAGATTGTTTTAATACATAATGCAATTAAAAATAAAGAATACAGGTAAATAAATTCCTGCAAATTTCACTGCCGTTTATCAACTTCTCATTGTTAGTGTCTGTGCACCTTTCTCTCTATCACTAGTATGACTGGGTTGTACGTGTATCATCTTTACAAGATGATCATTCTTGGTGGGACTTTAAATTAAGGAAAGTGTTTACAAAAGGACATACAACATTCTACCTAGCATGTGAAAAAAAACCAGAGAATCAAAAGTCTTGTAAAAGCTGGTACATAATTTTTAGGGACTGTTAGGTTTTATAAATGTTCTTAATTGTTTTCCAATATGTTCTCGTCGGACAAAAAAAAAAAAGACAAAAAAAAAGAAGAAAAAAAGAAAGAAAGAAGCAAACTTTGGCACATATTGAGCAAATGCTGATAAATGTATTCCTCCTTACAAGTTCTATCTGAGTTCAGAACATCACACTCCCTCCATGAATACATATATATAAGAAACAAATGACCCGTATCAGCTGACTATGGACAAAGCTTACATCACTACGCACAACTTCTCTATACAGGCAGCAATTAATCAACAAGGCATCCTTATCTCTAGTCATTATTGGCTCTCTTCCCTGTGTTCACAACAATTTGACAGTCTAACAATTTTCAATCTTCTCCCCCACCCATCAAAACCTTTGTCTAAAGCAAAACAAACAAGACTGGACAACAACAAATTTCACACAAAATGACCCCCATCAGACCAGAACCACCCACATCTTACATTGTGAGTCTTCTCCTCCACCCATATCCCCATCCCACTCCCCCTGTCCCCATCAGACCAGAACCACCCACATCTTACATTGTGAGTCTTCTCCTCCACCCATATCCCCATCCCACACCCCCTGCCCCCAAAATGAGCCAGCATTCAAACATTTTCTTTGGGTCCACAGATCTAAACTGAGCCTGCCTCTTTCTACCATTCAATCTCACCCCTCCTTGTCTGAACACACCAAACCATGATGAAACATGATAATATGAAGCAAACTACAACCCTGCAAACCAAAATCCACTTTAACAGCAATACATCCAAACTTTCCGTCTACAACGAAACAAACGAAACTGGACAACAACAAAATTCACAGAAAATTACCCCCCATCCATCCAGCACCACCCCCATGCATCCAGCACCACCCCCATCCATCCAGCACCACCCCCACTTCTGACTGTCTCCCTTCATTCTCTTCCCTACTCCACCCCCCCCCCCCCCCTCACCCATCATTGCATTTTACTTGCATAACCAAAGTGCACTACGCTTGTGGAATGTCTTGCTTAACATTTAGATAGTGCTGAAAACGTGGCACAGCAAAACTATGTGTGTACAAGTACAAAAATACAACAAGCACCCAATTGTGAAGATAACGCATTGATTATATGTACATACACAGTGAAGACTAGAAACTCTTTCACACAGTTTGAAATGCAGAAATAATATACATACTACCATTGTGAAGAACAGACACACTTTCACTCGTTCCACCATGCAGTCATTATGTACAAAAACTGTGAAGAGAACGAACACTTTAATTCCGTTACATACGGTCTTCCTGCATGTGACTTTTCAGTCTGAAGACTTACGTGTTCATTATTTGAATATCGTTTTTCCTTCTCTGTTCATTTCAAGCTTTTCACTACTTCATCTTGCAGTGATTATGTACAATCATTGGGAGGGACACTTTCACTCATCCTGTGCTATCTTTGTGTTTGTGACATTTCAATCTGAACACCGTGTTCATCATTTGATTCTTGTTGCTCGTCTCTTTTCACTTGTAGAAATATACCACTTGTGCACACTTTTGTAAACTTCTGTCTTAACCCTTAGGCTGGTTGTCGCAACATATGTCGCGCTACTGGCTCAGTCTGTTTGGTCGGTTCCGATTACCTCCCATGGATGCGAAAACGTATGACCGTTTTTCTTTATTTTTCTCTCTGTTAATTCACCAGTGGCTATGTAACATGTGTTGGAGAATTGCACCAGTGTAAGGGTTAATACCCAGATTTGTCATTGTGAACGCTGTCTTCAATACTTGATTCTTGCTTCTTCTCTTTTCACTCATTGTTCCATGCAGTGATTATGCACACAAGTTGGCAAGAGTAAGAAAACTTTCCCTCAATTTGTAAAGCGCTGTTTCTGTGCATGGGCCTTTTCAGTTTCAACACTGTCACTGTGTTTAAAAAAAGAAGATATTTTTTTTAAAAGGGACTACAATGATGCCCATTCATTTTACAAAAATGTGCAGACAGCAAAAAGAAATCAGTGAATTTTACAATGGAAAGTAACAGGTGTTGTGGCCTAGCCGTTAATGCATCATTCTGTGGTGACTCTGGTGCTAGATTTAACCCTTGATTCGAGAAGGAGCTAAAATGTATCACGTTTCTCCAACTGACTTTAAAAATGACAACATCAGTGTGTATGCCATTCCTGATGCCAAGCTTCGCATGACTTTCTCAGCTTCACAGTAACGCTTGCTTGGCATTATATCTCCACTCTTTCCATCACAACTTGAGTCTTTCTTACAAAGAATGGCAAAGGTTGTGAATCTAATTTTTTAAACACACTGTGCCGCTGAACCGTCTGTGCTTTACGCAAGTAGCTGAGAGCAGTATGTTTTTAGTAGATTCTTCTCGTCAAGCAGGTGAGCACTGATAACAACAAAGCAAAGTTTCCTTTCTTGCAGTTTCTCCTGTACACACAGTACACCAAGCAAGGCAAAGCGTCTCCACTCTCGTCTTGCTATGACATCCCTTCACATCACTCTGACATCCTCATCTTGTCATGAACGTGAACATCACTTTAACATCATTGTTCCCGTTCTCATCTTGGCATGTAAGATGACATGACTTCACATCACTGTTCATATTCTCGTTTTGTTATGTACGCTGACATCACTTCAACATCATCCTAAAGACATTAAACTTTTCACACAAATGTTACTCTGTCTGACGCCCACACCCAGCAGTCTGATGCCCACACCCATCAGATGTTACTCTGTCTGACGCCCACACCCAGCAGATGTTACTCTGTCTGACGCCCACACCCAGCAGATGTCACTCTGTCTGACGCCCACACCCAGCAGATGTTACTCTGTCTGACGCCCACACCCAGCAGATGTTACTCTGTCTGACGCCCACACCCAGCAGATGTTACTCTGTCTGACGTCCACACTCAGCAGATGTTACTCTGTCTGACGCCCACACCCAGCAGATGTTACTCTGTCTGACGTCCACACTCAGCAGATGTTACTCTGTCTGACGCCCACACCCAGCAGATGTCACTCTGTCTGACGTCCACACTCAGCAGATGTTACTCTGTCTGACGCCCACACCCAGCAGATGTTGCTCTGTCTGACGCCCACACCCAGCAGATGTTACTCTGTCTGACGCCCACACCCAGCAGAAATATTCTCATCCCTCACTCTTGGAAGGTGAGAGAGCGATTGTTCACCATCATCTTTGTTTTGATTGTTACAGACTTTTTTTTACTGTTTCTTCCAAACTATCACATTTCATTACCTTGAAGAGTATACTACACTGCATGAAGAAAACACGGAAGTCCTCTGTCTGAGTAAACATTGGGAGACAAAATGAGTCTTCTGTGACTTGTGTTCGACAAACTACCACCTTTCATTGACTTGAAGAGTATACTACACTGAGTCACAAAACACTGTCCTGAAAAATAAACGTTGGAACACAAAATGAGACCAAGCTGTAGTTTTTTAGAAGGCTCTGCATGAGTTCTGGTCATAATCAGATTGGAAAAACGCTTGGTGTGTTTCTATTGGTTGTTCATGATTTGATTGGAACAACGCTTGGTGTGTTTCTATTGGTTATTCACGATCAGATTGGAACAACGCTTGGTGTGTTTCTATTGGTTATTCACGATCAGAGTGGAACAAAGCTTGGTGTGTTTCTATTGGTCCTTCATATAGTCCGTGTCAGCAGCCGTGACCTTTCCCCTGCATCATGGACGTGTTTATTTCTGAAACAGATAAGAATAATATAAGTAAAGTGAGTGGTGTATCAAAATCCTGGACTTTGAAGATGTCTGACATACAATAAAACCACTCATTTCAAAATAGTGTTTTTACACCCCCGGTATAGGGGTGTGTATAGGATTCGGTTGATGTGTTTGTTTGTGTGTTTGTGTTCGCATATAGATCTCAAGAATGAACGGACCGATCGTCACCAAACTTGGTGAACAGGTTCTATACATTCCTGAGACGGTCCTTACAAAAATTGGGACCAGTCAAACACACGGTTAGGGAGTTATTGGTGGATTAAGATTCTACAAGGACTTATAGAGGGACATATTAATGGTCAAAGGGAAATAACCTTCTCAGTTGGTGGCAGTGAGAATGGTAAGGACGGGGGTGTTTTTCCTACCTCGGAGGAATTTCTTGTTTAAAATTGTGTACAGCCTGTACACATGCAGACTAAGCGCATTGCTTCAACAATCACCCATCATACAATCTATACAATCATCTATATCACTAATCTGAAACGGTATATGACATGATGACACACATACGTACTTGTTTGTATACATTTATGTGCTGATGTGTGGAATTGCACCCAACCAATGTATACATTTATGTGCTGATGTGTGGAATTGCACCCAACCAATGTATACATTTATGTGCTGATGTGTGGAATTGCACCCAACCAATGTATACATTTATGTGCTGATGTGTGGAATTGCACCCAACCAATGTATACATTTATGTGCTGATGTGTGGAATTGCACCCAACCAATACATACATGCACACCCTCTCTCTCTTTCTCACCCTAGCTCACTCCCCCCCCCCCCCCCACACACACACAGATCTCACACCCATCTCCTCTGCTAACAGGAGGTTAAATAGCCAATGAGGGAGAAGTTGGAGGCTGTGTTCTCTGTGTGCTAGCAGCTCCACCCCCACCCCCCTCTCACAAACACTTTCTCACCCTAACTTACTCCCCCTCCCCCACCACCACACAAACATCTCACGCCAAGGCCTTGTTCTCTGTGTGCTAGCAGCCCTGCGCCCCTCCTCCCTCCCACAGACCCCAGAGTGAGTAAAAGAGAGAGAGTGTTTGTGTGCAGGCAACAACATCCCCCCCTCCGCTCTCTCTCACACACAAACACTCTGTCTTTTACTCACTCCCCCCCCCCCTCCTCCCTCCCACAGACCCCAGAGTGAGTAAAAGAGAGAGAGTGTTTGTGTGCAGGCAACAACATCCCCCCCTCCGCTCTCTCTCACACACAAACACTCTGTCTTTTACTCACTCCCCCCCCCCCCCCTCCACCCTCCCACAGACCCCAGAGTGAGTAAAAGAGAGAGAGTGTTTGTGTGCAGGCAACAACATCCCCCCCTCCGCTCTCTCTCACACACAAACACTCTGTCTTTTACTCACTCCCCCCCCCCCCTCCACCCTCCCACAGACCCCAGAGTGAGTAAAAGAGAGAGAGTGTTTGTGTGCAGGCAACAACATCCCCCCCTCCGCTCTCTCTCACACACAAACACTCTGTCTTTTACTCACTCCCCCCCCCCTCCACCCTCCCACAGATCCCAGAGTGAGTAAAAGAGAGAGAGTGTTTGTGTGCAGGCAACAACATCCCCCCCTCCGCTCTCTCTCACACACAAACACTCTGTCTTTTACTCACTCCCCCCCCCTCCACCCTCCCACAGATCCCAGAGTGAGTAAAAGAGAGAGAGTGTTTGTGTGCAGGCAACAACATCCCCCCCTCCGCTCTCTCTCACACACAAACACTCTGTCTTTTACTCACTCCCCCCCCCTCCACCCTCCCACAGATCCCAGAGTGAGTAAAAGAGAGAGAGTGTTTGTGTGCAGGCAACAACATCCCCCCCTCCGCTCTCTCTCACACACAAACACTCTGTCTTTTACTCACTCCCCCCCCTCCACCCTCCCACAGATCCCAGAGTGAGTAAAAGAGAGAGAGTGTTTGTGTGCAGGCAACAACATCCCCCCCTCCGCTCTCTCTCACACACAAACACTCTGTCTTTTACTCACTCCCCCCCCCCCTCCACCCTCCCACAGATCCCAGAGTGAGTAAAGGAGAGAGAGTGTTTGTGTGCAGGCAACAACATCCCCCCCTCCGCTCTCTCTCACACACAAACACTCTGTCTTTTACTCACTCCCCCCCCCTCCACCCTCCCACAGATCCCAGAGTGAGTAAAAGAGAGAGAGTGTTTGTGTGCAGGCAACAACATCCCCCCCTCCGCTCTCTCTCACACACAAACACTCTGTCTTTTACTCACTCCCCCCCCTCCACCCTCCCACAGATCCCAGAGTGAGTAAAAGAGAGAGAGAGTGTTTGTGTGCAGGCAACAACATCCCCCCCTCCGCTCTCTCTCACACACAAACACTCTGTCTTTTACTCACTCCCCCCCCCTCCACCCTCCCACAGATCCCAGAGTGAGTAAAAGAGAGAGAGTGTTTGTGTGCAGGCAACAACATCCCCCCCTCCGCTCTCTCTCACACACACACAAACACTCTGTCTTTTACTCACTCCCCCCCCCTCCACCCTCCCACAGATCCCAGAGTGAGTAAAAGAGAGAGAGTGTTTGTGTGCAGGCAACAACATCCCCCCCTCCGCTCTCTCTCACACACACACACAAACACTCTCTGTCTTTTACTCACTTGCCCCCCCCCACACACACACACACACACACACAGACCCCACACCCACCTTCTCTGACAGCAGGAGGCCAGGCAGTCGATGAGGGAGAAGTCGGACGCTTTGTTCTCGGTGTGTTGACGGCGGTACAGACCGGACTGGATGGGGTCGTGACACTGCTCCACAAACTTCTGCAGCTCAGTCTTGGGAAACCCTTTCTCGTTGTACTCCTGGTGCACAAATATATAAGTGGATAAATAAATACATAAATACAAAATAAACAAACAAACTAACAAACAAAACAAAGGCATACTGCAGATATGGCACCATGGAAGTGAAATCCCATTCTGAATGAAGAGTGAACATTTTCACATTCATTCAGTGCGACAATGAAGTTCACGTGCAGCTTATTCTGGATATTGCCACAAATCAATCAATTTATTCATTATCAAGGTAGTCAGGTATTGATGGAAATCTAGAATTATTTGACGTTAAAAGCAGTGGAAACTAAAAGGCAGATTTCATATATTATATTATATGGAGACTACATTCAAAACATACTCAGATTACTAACCAACTTGAAAAAAAGAACGAAAATAGAAGCTTCTAAGCTCATTACTTCAAAACAAAACCTCCACTTTCATTCAAAACCTATTCCTCGGAGTTTAATAGCAATGCATAAACACACAGACACACACAGACACACACAGACACACACACACTTACACACACACTTACACACACACACACACACAAACACACACACATGCATGCACTAACAAACACACACACATGCACTAACACACACACACATATACACACACACACACATATACACACACACACACACAAACAAAACAAAAAAACACACACACACACACACTTTCTCACCATTCCCCCCCTCCACCCACCCACCCCCATCTCACCTTGAGTGTTTCATATGTGTCCATGATGACGGAAATGAAGAGAGAGAGGACGCAGTAGATGAAGAGAGAGATGAAGATATAGAGGTAGGCGCGAGAGAAGTACCACACCCATATGTTGTCCGTCACGGTGGCCGAGAACGTCACAAACATGTCATCGCCGTTCACCAGCGAGTACAGACACTCTGATGTGGTGCTCAGCTGACGAAACTGTCAGGACAAAAATGTTACATATTCACTCAAACTTGACAAAACTGTCAATAGAAAACAATGTTAAATCTTTACTAAAACTGGATGAAACTGTCAATAGAAAACAATGTTATATCTTTACTAAAACTGGATGAAACTGTCAACAGACAATAAATATTATATCTTTACAAAACTGTCAATATATCTTAACTAAAACTTGACGAAAAACCGACAGGAAAGATCAAACCAATTAAACAATCTACAAAAATTCAGAATAGGCACAACTTGGCAACTTTAACGTACATAGAGAAAGCCAAGTCAATTATCTTTACAGAATACTTTTTGTTGTTTAGTTAACTTTCTAAATCAAAACAACCTGTTCTGTATTGATAATTGATTTGGCTTCACATAGCCAAGTTGAGTGCCTAAAATGCCCTTTCACGTTTGAAAGAAGTGACACAGGAATGAATGCTTTAGTTGGTGTGAAAAATTTGTTGCAATAATGTTTGGCACAGTTAAGTACAGTGGACCCCCTTAATAAGACCCCCCCCCCCCCCCCCCCCCCAATTCTAGACTCCCTCTCTTTCAAGACCTTGTTTTCCAGACTTTCTGATAAGAACCTCTGTAAATTTACCTCCATTTTAAGACCCCCTCCTTTTTACATTTAGTCAAGTTTTGACTAAATGTTTTAACATAGAGGGGGGAATCGAGACGAGGGTCGTGGTGTATGTGTGTGTGTGTGTGTCTGTATGTGTGTGTGTGTCTGTGTGTGTGTGTGTGTGTAGAGCGATTCAGAGTAAACTACTGGACCGATCTTTATGACATTTTTCATGAGAGTTCCTGGGTATGATATCCCCAGACGTTTCTTTCATATTTTCGATAAATGTCTTTGATGACGTCATATCCAGCATTTTGTCAAAGTTGAGGCGGCACTGTCACACCCTCATTTTTCAATCAAATTGATTGAAATTTTGGCCAAGCAAGCTTCGACGAAGGCCGGACTTTGGTATTGCATGTCAGCTTGGAGGCTTAAAAATTCATTAATGACTTTGGTCATTAAAAATCTGAAAATTGTAATTAAAATTATTTTTTTATAAAACGATCCAAAAATACGTTTATCTTATTCTTCATAATTTTCTGATTCCAAAAACATATAAATATGTTATATTCGGATTAAAAACAAGCTCTGAAAATTAAAAATATAAAAATTATGATTAAAATAAAATTTCCGAAATCGATTTAAAAACAATTTCATCTTATTCCTTGTCCGTTCCTGATTCCAAAAACACATAGATATGATATGTTTGGATTAAAATCACGTTCAGAGAGTTAAAAAGAATAGAGATATAGAAAAGCGTGCTATCCTCCTCAGCACAACCGCTACGACGCTTTTTTGGATTGTTAATGTCACTGCCTTTGCCACGAGCGGTGGACAGACGATGCTACAAGTGTACGGTCTTGCGGAAAAAATGCAATGCGTTCAGTTTCATTCTGTGAGTTCGACTGAGCTTGACTAAATGTTGTATTTTCGCCTTTTCGACCGGATTTTCTCAGATGTGTGGAGGTCTTAAAAGGGGGGTTCCACTGTGTGAGAAAAACGGCCAACGTGTGCGTGTTGTACCTTGATGTGGTATGGTCCCAGCACCACCCATCCACAGAACATGAAGCCGAAGTAGATGGTCAGCGCGCACACCATGAAACGCAGCATGTTGGGAAACGCAGTCTTCAGCGTCAGAATCAGGATCTGTTGAAATGTACACTTTTTGTCAGGTTACACTCACAAAGTTGGCCAAAATATCACACGGATTAAAGAATCGGTCTCCTTCTGCATACTGGTTTATGTAGAAACACACACACACGGACACACACAGTCAGACACACACACAGTCAAGACACACACACACACACACACTCAATAACACAACACGTAATTATCCATCAGCTAGTCTGCCGTATTTCTACCTAATCTTTCTCAGCCCAAAGCATTTGGACCTATACACAGACCTGTGCACACTCAAAACGCTCATCAGTAGTAAACAAACCAAATTTCAGTAGTTTTTAAAATGTTTCAGTAGATGAGTAGTAAGCTGTAACGACAGTTCAAGACATAATTCTGCTCACAAACTGAAACACTATGACGCAGTAGAATGGGAATTACTATTTATTAACAAGCCAAGGTGAAACATCAACACTGTTGTAACATTTGTTCTGAAAATGTCTTTGGTCTCGTCATTCTGACATTCATTCATCACTGGACTGTCTTGAGAATAACTGGACTTCCAGCACTGTTGTGCTGTTTTCTTCTTCTTTGGTGAGAGAGCTGGTGTCTCCTCTTCACTATCTGAATCTCGCACTCTTTTTTTCTTTTCCATGTTTCACTTCAATCACAAGTTGCCACGCTGACGCTGGACGAACTAAGTCTAAGAACAAAGATTCAATGCTGAGAACACGCGCGCTTCCGGTAAATCGGAGAACGTCTTTTCAGCGCAAAGGCCAACAAATTGGTCAAAACATCTTAAAACAGAAAAAAAGTACAAATTTTTTGTGTGTGAGTAAAACATCTGAATTTCAGAATTTTAATTAAAAATCCGTAGCACCGTATTCTGCATATAAAAATCGGAGAAATTACGGAGAAACCGTAGATGAGCACAGGTCTGTATACATATTTTTGATCCAGGTCAACCGACCTATTGTCCTCGGAGTCTGGGACAACACTGCTTCCCCACAACCCTTCTGGTCCCCGCTAACTTACGTTGCATGTCTTGAAGAAGTTGAGGTATCTGAGACAGCCGATCCAGGCCAGCAGACCGCCCAGACCCAGCATCAGACTGCACAGGTCATACTTGAAGGACGTGATCGTCACCGTCTGAAACATGCATACCAAAGTGAGGTGAAACAGAGTCAATACAGTGGAAACCCACTTTGAACACCTCCAACAATCGTAGAAAATCCGTTCTTAAAGTGAAGGTGGTCTTAACATGGGGGACAATTTACAGAGGTCATGAACACAGAGTGTGAGACAACAGGGTCTTAAAAGGGAGGGAGTATTCAATTGGGGGGATCTTAAATGAGGCGTTCCATTGTAACAAAAAAACGAGAATGCCTAGCTATCATTATGCATATATACACGCATACACACTGCTTTTTAATGATTTCAAATTTGCCCATCTTTGACAACATACATGCCTGTAGGGGAATGCCCATCTTTGACAACATACATGCCTGTAGGGGAATGCCTATCTTTGACAACATACATGCCTGTAGGGGAATGCCCATCTTTGACAACATACATGCCTGTAGGGGAATGCCCATCTTTGACAACATACATGCCTGTAGGGGAATGCCCAAAAAGAAGAGAGCACTCAGTAACAAGAGGCGAAGCCATCAAGGCTCACGTAAGAAATCGACAAACAGTAACACAAACTCAATCACTCTGTCACACACACACACACACACACACACACACACACACACACACACACACACACACACAGAAAGAGCATAGGTGAAACTGTGCAAGAAAGCGAGACACTAGATCTAGATCTGTCTGTCTGCATGTAGCCTACTCAGAGACTATAGAGTGTATACTCTATAGTCTCTGGCCTACTTACAGGGACACGACTGCCAACTAGTCTCGGCCCGCTCAAAATAATAATGACCGAGACTTTCAGTACTTCCTTCGCGTGACGTCTAACCCTCTTACGTCATAATGTGACGTCAATGTAATGTGACGTCTTCAAATGTTAGAGTTTCTACCACAGACATACACATGCACGCACGCACATACACACGCACGCACACAGACAAAGTTACGATCGCATAGGCTACACTTACGTGAGCCAAAAATAACAAAAAATACAGTTGAAAAGGGAAGGACATTGTTGTCAATACCCAAAACAAATATCGGATAAAAATATCGTGACCACATCATAACATTTGAATGACAAAGAATATAACAAAGGTCACACACTCACTCTGGTTTCTAGCTGAATCTTGTAGGCAGAGCCAGCAAGGGTGAAGATGTCGTTGACTATGAGGAGGAAGTACCACAGATTGACGAACTCCATGCGATCAGACATCGACAGCGTCTTCCCATAACGAGTCTTGAACATCTGTTCAACCCTCTGAAACAGAAGAAACAATTAGCTGTGTGCGTCTAGCAAGGAAAATGTTTCGACACAATGCAAACTTTTTCTTCCAATTATCATAAATACAAAATCAGACAGACTGCCAACGTTCCAAAATCCAGAATAAAAAAAACAAAAATTGTTAGTTAATGGAATTTTTAATATTTGACAAAACTAGACATTCACAAGTACATCGTCCCAAAAGTCTGTAGAGTGGACAGGCATACTCGCAGCTAAGTCTTTTTTATTTTTTCATTTGTCTGTCTGAACACTTATAATAACAATTGTTCCTGGTAACAAGAGCGATGTATACAAACTTGCTATCTACATTTATGCACACAGTGACAATGAGAGAAAGAAGAAAGTGTGTACAAATGTCAACACATAATGAGAATACACGTATATATATAACCAGTTGTCGCTAGTGGCATGGGTTTGACACCCACATTTGACAAGGGATTTATTTCCCTGAGTCAACTTTGTGTAGACTCTCCTTAGTGTCACAACACCCTGTGTGCACGCATGCGCAGGATAAACATTCCAAGGTCACAGTGAAAGTGTCAGGCCTTGGAAAACACAAATACACACATGCAGGAAAAAACAAGAATGGGTAGTGCGATTCTGTCACTGCACACTATCCCCAGGTATAGCACGCCCCGGCGTATGCTACCTGAATGACGGGGAAAAAAGATAATACAAGTAAAAAATCGACTCATGTTTTTGCACGAGTGGAGTTTCAGCCCATGAACGAAGCAAAACAATCCGATATACCAAATATGACTCACCCGCTTGAGCTTGAAGGAGCGTACGAGGGATCGAATGCAGAGGACGGTGGACAGACTGCAGACGATGATCACCACAGAGTCCACTGCTACGCTCCGCCTCTGGGAATCCAATTCCTCCGCTGAAACCATCAGTATCAACTGTTATCAGACCTAGGAACCCCTGTTTTGCACTTGGAGTATTCTCAAGCAAACTTGGTGTATTTCAGAAAAATCAGCGTACTCCACACAGCATTTGAACATCCGTAATTCAAACATATTTCACACGCGTCCGTTGCACCGTTTATCAAATTTACCAAAACGTTTAAAACAAATGCTTCTTTCGATGTTTACTGACACAAATTGTAATCATGTGTCAAAATGTTCGATTGGTTTTGGGATGAGCTTGTGAAGCAAAGGAGTCTAGGATTTTTTCTCGGCGTATTTTTGTCCACTAACCGTACTGCTCGTATTCTAGACAATCATGCATACAAAATACGGCGAAATCATATGGGTTCCCAGGTCTGCATCATGCTGACTCATCATAATAATAATACATTCCAACCTGCCCTTACGACCATCCCAAACGATCCCCGACAAGTGTTTCCCCTATACAGTGGAACCCCCCTTTTAAGACACCCCACTATCAGACTCCCTCCCATTTAAGACCCCCCACTATCAGACTCCCTCCCCTTTAAGACCCCCCACTATCAGACTCCCTCCCCTTTAAGATCCCCCACTATCAGACTCCCTCCCTTTTAAGACCCCCCACTATCAGACTCCCTCCCCTTTAAGACCCCCCACTATCAGACTCCCTCCCCTTTAAGACCCCCCACTATCAGACTCCCTCCCTTTAAGACCCCCCACTATCAGACTCCCTCCCCTTTAAGACCCCCCACTATCAGACTCCCTCCCCTTTAAGACCCCCCACTATCAGACTCCCTCCCCTTTAAGACCCCCCACTATCAGACTCCCTCCCTTTCAAAACCATGTTTTCTCAGACTTTTTGTTCATAAACTGTGTAAATTAGACTCCCTCCTTTTTAAGACCTGATTTTCTCAGATTTGTCAAGGTCTTTAAAGGGAGATTACACTATAGAACTCGTCCTTTCCATAGTGACCACCTGTCCAAGATGAAGACTTCTGCTTGGTGTCTTGGTTGGCCGTTATAGACAAGTCCGACTGTACTACTACTACTACTAATATAATACAGTGGTGCCTGTGATGAAAGAACCAGTCAAAAGTGTCCCTACATTGTAGGTGTCCTGTCATAACAGGTATATTTTGGTCATGATAATAAACAAAGAGACTCCAGGAAAATCAGTTCTTAAAAAGAGTAAATTTACAGATTTTATAAACAAAAAATCAGAAAAATCAAGGTCTTAAAAGGGGAGTTCCACTGTATTACTGAACACCATGCTGCTCCAGTCATTCAAACTACAACTGCCAAAACACTGTATTACTGAACACCATGCTGCTCCAGTCATTCAAACTACAACTGCCAAAACACTGTATTACTGAACACCATGCTACTCCAGTCATTCAAACTACAACTGCCAAAACACTGTATTACTGAACACCATGCTACTCCAGTCATTCAAACTACAACTGCCAAAACACTGTATTACTGAACACCATGCTACTCCAGTCATTCAAACTACAACTGCCAAAACACTGTATTACTGAACACCATGCTGCTCCAGTCATTCAAACTACAACTGCCAAAACACTGTATTACTGAACACCATGCTGCTCCAGTCATTCAAACTACAACTGCCAAAACACTGTATTACTGAACACCATGCTGCTCCAGTCATTCAAACTACAACTGCCAAAACACTGTATTACTGAACACCATGCTGCTCCAGTCATTCAAACTACAACTGCCAAAACACTGTATTACTGAACACCACGCTGCTCCAGTCATTCAAACTACAACTGCCAAAACACTGTATTACTGAACACCATGCTGCTCCAGTCATTCAAACTACAACTGCCAAAACACTGTATTACTGAACACCATGCTGCTCCAGTCATTCAAACTACAACTGCCAAAACACTGTATTACTGAACACCACGCTGCTCCAGTCATTCAAACTACAACTGCCAAAACACTGTATTACTGAACACCATGCTGCTCCAGTCATTCAAACTACAACTGCCAAAACACTGTATTACTGAACACCATGCTGCTCCAGTCATTCAAACTACCGTAAAAGTCGACCTATAAGCCGCGACTTTTTTTTCCTAAATGGACCCCTGCGGCTTTTAAGGCGGTGCGGCTTATGAATGACTTTTTCTGAATCAGTGGCGTGTATCTGACTTCGCTCAGTGACCTAGTTTCCGGAAGTTGGATCGCCGCTGTGTAATGGCCTTGAATCAGCTGTGTTTACCTCAATTCACTCACTCACCTTCTTTTCGGAAGTTTGAAGCATGACAATAACTCACACAGTAATGGGTTGGCATACACCGGTTTTGATCGATCACTTCGCATTGCTACTACAGAGAACAGCAACACGCACATCTCCTAAAACAAAGCAACGTACAACTGACCACGATGCCGAAAACACGGAGGCAGGCCTATGATGCAGCCTACAAACTTGCAGCCATAGACTTGGCTGTTGAAAAAGGCAATCGCGCTGCTGCTCAACAAATCGGCGTCAATGAAAGCATGATTAGGCGTTGGCGAAAGCAACGAGGCGAACTTGTGAAATGCAAGAAATCCACAAAAGCATTCCGTGGTTGCAAGGCACGCTGGCCCCAATTAGAAAACGAAATGGAGGACTGGGTCAACACACAACGTGCGGATGGTCGCGGTGTTTCAACTGTTCAGCTTCGTCTGAAAGCACGCACCATTGCAACACGTCTGAAGATAGACGACTTCAAAGGCGGTCAATCTTGGTGTTGCCGATTTTTGAGGCGCAAAGGTCTGTCACTGTGTGCACGTACAACTTTGTGCCAACAGCTGCCGCCAGACTTCCAGGAGAAAATGATGTCATTTCGAAACTACGCACAAGAGCAGGTAGCTGAGAATCTGATTGGCCCACAGAACATCATAAATATGGATGAGGTTCCGTTGACCTTTGACCTTCCATTGACACGCACAGTAAACAAAAAGGGCGAGTCTTCTGTGGCACTGAAAACAACGGGACATGAAAAAACACACTTCACCTGTGTTTTGTCGTGCACGGCTTCGGGTGAAAAGCTTCCGCCGATGGTGATTTTCAAGCGAATCACAATGCCGAAAGAAAAGTTTCCGAGGGGGATCGTCGTGCAGGTTAACAAGAAGGGGTGGATGGATGAGAAGATGATGGACACCTGGCTGACAGAATGCTATGGGAAAAGGCCAGGGGGTTTCTTCCGTCGCACTAAAGCTCTGTTAGTCATGGACAGCATGCGTGCACACATCACTGAGAAGGTCAAAAAGTCAGTCACTGCCACCAACTCCATCATCGCTATCATCCCGGGTGGCACAACAAAGTACCTGCAACCCCTCGATATCAGTGTGAACCGGCCCTTCAAAGTGGTGATGAGGGATGAGTGGGAGAGGTGGATGGTGGATGGCGAGAAATCATTCACAAAGACTGGCCGCATGCGTAGAGCAACCTTTGCAGATGTGTGCCAGTGGGTCCTGAAAGCTTGGGATGCCGTCAAAAAGTCAACGATCATCAACGGCTTCAGAAAGGCTGAGATCATCACTGGAGCAGACGACGCGACAGACAACACGACAGCCACTGACAGTGAGGCCGAGAGTGACACTTCCGGTGACTCTGTGCCAGAAGCCATTCTGAACTTGTTCATCTCCGACACTGAGGAGTCCGACTTCAGCGGATTTTCAGCATCTGACAAGTTAGCCGGTTCGTTTTTGTGTGTGTGTGTTTTTTTCGTTGACTTTCGATGTTTCTTGACTTGAACTTTGCTTCTAGGCGCGGCTTGTATGCCGGAGCGGCTTGTGTATGGATTTTTCTGAATTTTTTTTAAAAATCGGGGGTTGCGGCTTATACCCAGGTGCGTCTTATAGGTCGACTTTTACGGTACAACTGCCAAAACACTGTATTACTGAACACCACGCTGCTCCAGTCATTCAAACTACAACTGCCAAAACACTGTATTACTGAACACCATGCTGCTCCAGTCATTCAAACTACAACTGCCAAAACACTCAATGAAGCAGGGCAAGCGGCATGAAATGAACATACAGCAACTCGTTCAACTTCATCACAGGCCACACTCCCCAATAAGAAGCATCAATAGACAAATTCCCAAAATAACTCGAGTTTGTATGGGTTGTGAAAGAGTGATTATTCTTGCATTTTGTGAGGCAAGCTTTCTACACGTTCTCCTTTTCCACGTGTTTCAGACACGCCCCTCGCTAGCGACTCGTCTATTATATGTCATGTGGGAAAGTTTGACTCACTAAAAGCAAGAGTATTCACTCCTTCACAACCCATACGAACCCGACAGTTATTTCCGGAACTTGTCTATTGTAGACACTAAATGAAGAGGCCTCCCATAAGCAATAATCCCTGAAATTCTAGGTAAGGGGGTCTGAACAAATCTTAAAATTCATGTTGAAAATGCTGCAATCTGATAAAAACCTGCGCGCATTTATAGGTTTCATTTATGTAGCAAGGACACAAGCAACTCACCTTTTGCATCAAGGGACATAATCTTGCCTACGCACTTCCTTTCCGAGTTGTGCAGTAACAACGCAATTAGTATCTGACCACTCTGCTCCTGGTTTGTGAATTTGATCTGAAAACAACAAAGATATGTTGATTATAGAGAGAAACATTTTAAACAGAAAAAAAACATACAGAAAGGAGTTATTTATTTGTGAATTTGATTTGAAGACAACGAAGATACCTTACATTATAAAGAGAAACATTTTTAAAATATAAAGATAAACAGAAAAGAATTATTCAAATCAGAGTTTGTGAATTTAATCTGAATACAACAAAGATATGTTACATTATAGAGAGAAACATGTTAAACTGATAAAGTTATACAAAAAAGAGTTATGGAAATCACATCACTGATTAAGGAGAAGGAGTTATTCAAATCGTATCATTGATTAAGAGGGGGGGGGGGGGGGAGAGAGAGGCATACTACATGTTGCTACTTACCGTAGCATTGACATTGTAGCATGTGGGACCGTAGTGTGTCTCTATCAAGTTCAGATGGAAAGTCTTGAAAGGAAACTCCAGTGTTAGATCCAACAACCTGGAAGAAATAGCATCACAAAATAAGAATGCATTACCATACGCTGTTGTCAGATCAATCTACAGCATTACCATACGCTGTTGTCAGATCAATCTACATCTCAAATCAAGTACCTAATTCACATGACTATGCCGCCATGTCCATAAACTTCAGTACCAGTAGTAGTACAAACACCCCCATCACTGGCACACACACACACACTCAAACACACACTGCATGAGAAACAACAAAAATACACACACACACACACACACACACACACACACACACAGCATGAGCAACACAAATATACTCACTTTTTAAATGGGATGGAGATGTTATGCTGTGTCAAGTATGTACGGATGTCATATTTCTTGGGTCCTGCCAGTGGATCAAGGTCGGTACAATCTGAGATGAAAGTCAAACACACAGTGATCAGTTCACATCTTCCGGCAAGAAGTGACCGGCAAACAAACAAAGCAAGCTAATCACAAATAGGGAAGCATTATCTCATAAAAGTTGTATCCACAGAGCACTTAGCACCTCAATGTATGAGTGTTTACAATCAGCCCTTTGTGTATACCCAAATGTCCACATTCATTTATACCAGAAACAGAAGTGATTTTATATATATATATATATCCGACTTGTGTCTGTCTGTCTGTCTGTCTGTGTGTGTGTGTGTCCGCGATGCCAAGCCAAATTTCTCGGTGGATCTTTTTCAAATTTGGAGACCGTATTCAGCTACACCCCGGACACAACCTCAACGATGAGATATTTCAACACGTGCTCTCAGCGCGCAGCGCTGAACCGATTTTGGTTTTTCCCAGTAACTCTTCCTCTTCTTCTCCAGTGTTTTCAGCGTTTATCTCCCTTCCTTCGTGTGGCGTCTATCCATATTCCCGTTACTACGTTACTATTTTTAGAATGTCACGATTGCACCCGTAACTTGTCCTTACTGTAAAAGTGAAAAGGTCGAATCAATTTATAGCCACGCGAAAAATACACTGTCATCTATCTCTATATATTTATAGATATAGATATACATATATATATACGGCTTCTCTGTGTGTGTGTGTGTGTGTGTGGGCAACACCTGTGTGAGACATGAAGCCTGTGCTGCGACTTCTGTCTTGTGTGTGGCGCACGTTAAATGTCAAAGCAGCACCGCCCTGATATGGCCCTTCGTGGTCGGCTGGGCGTTAAACAAACAAACAAACAAAGCCTTCCTTCGAGAAGCCATAACAGTTATTCTCAATCCCGTTTGAGTGGACTTCGCCTTCAATAGTGATTGTGGTGATTTGGTCACTGAATCATTTTTGTGCTGTTCCCATTCCACCTGGGAGGGATTTAAGTTCATTCAAAGGGGGTCGAGTGTGACAGGGAGACTACCGTCGCCCTTCACAGCAGACTCTGCAGAGTTGTTCACCTTAGAAGTTGTGGGCTTTCCTTGCATGTACCCGTAAGTTGTCCTTACTGTAAAAGTGAAAAGGTCGAATCAATTTATAGCCACGCGAAAAATACACTGTCATCTATCTCTATATATTTATAAATATAGATATATACATATATAGGCTTCTCTGTGTGTGTGTGTGTTTGTGTGTGGGCACACCTGTGGATTGTAGAGTTCTGTTTGTGATGGGGTCAAGCGGCTTTTGTCAGTCAGTATGTTCTGGCATTTGAGAAGCCATAACAGATAATATAGGGCTAAGAAATAAGCTCTATAATTCTCAATCCCGTTTGACAGGACTTCGCCTTCAAAGGTGATTGTGGTGAACCGCCACGCTGTCTGTCTCTGTCTCGCGATTCACCCCAGCGAAGCCGGGTATTCCTCTAGTCTACATATATGTGAATATGAACTGTACGATTTGGGTTGGGATATAATAATTCATTGTAAGAAGGGTCTTTGATAAAACGGGAAGGGATGCAAGAGACACTGAGACTATAAAGAGGGTTGGGTGTACCAAGACAGTAGAGGTAAATAATATAGGGAATGAATGACGCAGTGGAAATGACGTGCAGATTCTCGACTAACGGAGGATCGCAGTTGACCTTATACCACAGACAACTACAGACGTATGTCGCCCGACAGGGATCTCACAAGTAAGTGCTCGGCTGAACATGGTCGCCGTAGTCGTCTTTTAGCCACTAAAACTTTACACATATGTATACGAGAATAAGCCGAAACCAAGTTGAAAAGCCTACTCACTGTGACCCACTCCAGACATAACAAGGTATGAGCCGTTGTTAAAGTCGGTGTAGTTGTTGAACCTGGTGCACATCCTGATGGGGACGTCCATCTTCGTTTTGTTGTCCTTCAGCAAGGTCACGTAGGCCAGCGCACGATGAGACAAGTTGTGGTACTGAACAAAAGCATGCACATCCCATGTGAAATTCTTGAACAAATGAGGGGGGGTGTTATTTTAAGCATTTAGAGCATCATATGAAATTGATTATGAAACAAATTAAACCAAGATAACAATAAAAATGTACACACCAGAAAACAGCAACATGAATACATAAACACGAACTAGTTTCCACTTTTCGTCTTCGTCATTTTTTTGTAAAAAAAAAAAAGGAATAAATTATTAACAAAATTAATGTTGTATGCATTAAGACCGCTTACTCCCCTAAGTTCATCCAAGGTGAAGGTCAGTCCAAAGCCTTGCCTCCCCCCACCCCCCCTTCCCCCAAGATGCCCTAGTTCAAGTTCAAGATTGTCCTATAAAGATCTTGCTTTTTACATAATTTTTGTTCCTAAATCTCTAACTTTACCTCTATCTTAACACTTTCTGCTGTCTTGGACACACATTTCTCACATTTTTGTGTGGTATAAACAGGGGGGGTGGGGGTTCCAAACACACACATACACATACACACACACACTAACACACACACACACACACACACGCACGCACACACACACACACAGACGCACAAACACACACACACACACACACACACACACCTGTCCCCATGCATAGTCAATGTGGTCTAACAGAGCATCCACACTGTAGAGAGCGTAGGTCCCCGTGGCAGGGGGATAGGGCATTGTCTCATAGCTGGGGTCCCAGTCCTTCAGCATCAGGTGAGACAACGCCTTCTGACTGCGCTCAAAGAACTCCACAACCTCCCCGCGCTGGTAGCCAAACTGAACCAACTGCAAAATAAAGTGTAGGACTTATAACTGGCAATCTTTGACTTCTGACTGTTGGTAACCGAACAGAATCAGCTGCAAAATAAAGTGTACAACTAATGACCACTGGCAATCTTTGACTTCTGACTGTTGGTAACCAAACTGAACCAGCTGCAAAATAAAGTGTACAACTAATGACCACTGGCAATCTTTGACTTCTGACTGTTGGTAACCAAACTGAACCAGCTGCAAAATAAAGTGTACAACTAATGACCACTGGCAATCTTTGACTTGTGACTGTTGGTAACCAAACTGAACCAGCTGCAAAATAAAGTGTACAACTAATGACCACTGGCAATCTTTGACTTCTGGCTGTTGGTAACCAAACTGAACCAGCTGCAAAATAAAGTGTACAACTAATGACCACTGGCAATCTTTGACTTCTGGCTGTTGGTAACCAAACTGAACCAGCTGCAAAATAAAGTGTACAACTAATGACCACTGGCAATCTTTCACTTCTGACTGTTACAGGGCCTCACATCCATGAGAGGTAGCATAGGACAAATGTCCTGGCCAATGTAAAAGTGATAGGACATTTGTCCTGAACAAAAACAAATCAATAGGACATTTTTTTCCCGTAACAAAACGTAAATATGATTAAACTTGACTAGTTTCTTGGCACGAGGGTAAAAGAACAAAAATACTTTTCTTGGCAAAAAGTGAGCAGCTTTGACTGCCACAGCTGCCCCCTTTTCTTGTTTTGTCAGCTGTCGGGTTTCAACTATCTCCTTGTCTCTCTGGAGAGATGGCACAAGCACACTAACAGCATGGTCTTTGGTTTCTTGATGATCGGTAAGGGCCGATTTGCGAAAGTTGGAACAGCCAACGGTAAAAGTGTTGGACTTCCCTGTGTGCTGACATGAGGTGCAAAACATAAGTTTCCTCTCTGGGTCATGCGACATCCACGGGAATGATGTCGCCCAGCTTGACTGAGACGAAGTTACGCGTGGGGCTCCGATGTTTGACTATCGCGATCGACATTCTCACCTGGGCGATCGGGCTCTAACTGCTCTGGGGCTGGAGGAAGCTCAGTTTCCGTGCTACTGACAGATGATGAGGGAAGGGACTTGAAGTGTAATTTCTTCTGTCCCTTTTCTGGGATCGCGGTTTTCGTTTAGGCGGCATGTTTGTTATTTTCGGGGAAAGCGCGAAGGGAGGCAACTCTCAACTGGCTTCGAGCATTCCGAGTTGCGAGCCTTGGAAACTCTTTGGTACTAGAGGCACAAAGTGTCTAATATCGTCTGCTACACATCGTTTCGCAATACATCGATAACATAGCATTCAAACTACTGTAAATTAAGAAGTACTGACGATGTCCGGATCAAATGATAGAATAATCGGACATTGACCACTTTGTGACAAAAACAATAGGACATTTGTCCTCCTGCATGAAAAATGTATGACATTTGGAAAAAATATCCTCATATGTCCGATGTCCGACGTGGATGTGAGGCCCTGCTGTTGGTAACCAAACTGAACCAGCTGCAAAATAAAGTGTACAACTAATGACCACTGGCAATCTTTGACTTGTGACTGTTGGTAACCAAACTGAACCAGCTGCAAAATAAAGTGTACAACTAATGACCACTGGCAATCTTTGACTTCTGACTGTTGGTAACCAAACTGAACCAGCTGCAAAATAAAGTGTATGACTTAGGACCACTGAAAATCTTCGACCTCCGAGCGCTGGTAGCCAAACTGAACCAGCTGCAAAATAAAGTGTAGGGTTCATCACCATTGACAATCTTTCCACAGACGTGTACGTGTGTGTGAGAGATGGATGTTGCATTTAGTTGTCACAACACAAAGACACCAACCAAACACTAATGATGATCAGTTTTTCTACGCCCCTCACCGTGATGTGAGAGGAGACCAGCCAAGATAAGGTCATTTCATAGAATCTGTGAGGTTTTACAAATTTGAGCTCTTTTCTCCCTGGGGAAAGTGAGCAGCCGTAGAAAGAAAACTGCCTCATACTTTTGTGGTTAACTTTGGAAGCTTTTTGCGCCCTATCCCACTCACAAGGGAGCACAGACAGATTTGACAGTAACGCTACGAGTGATGTCTTTTCGTTTTTTGTGAGGCATGCCTTAAGAATGTTTTATTTTTTTTTTAAATAAGGAGTTTATTCTTGTGCTTGCTAACTAGCTTGTTCTCAAATGCACCCACCTGGATGGTGAGGATGACGATCTTGAGGAACTGCAAACCCATCTTCCACGGCAGGTGTCGCCTGGCCTTGAACTTGCTGAAGGGATCCATGAAGAAGAACTTGACCCTCCGCCGGAGCTGATCCACCTGGTCAGGCGTGAAGCATCCGGAGCATTTCTTGGAGTCGTGAGTTTCAGGATTCTGCTCCGTGCCACCGTAAGTCCGACTCCGAGATCGAGCGTCCATTCCGTCACAGTGGCCGGGGCAGCTGTCGACGAAGCAATGCTGGGTGGTGTAAATTCTGTCAGGGTCAGGGTCATTGGCCCCCTCCTCTTCCCCGTGGGAGGCGAGGTGGCAGGTGTGGTCGTTGTCGTTGATGCTGTGGTAACCGTTGACAACCTCCACGTTGGCCATGTTCTCCAGCTCTGCAATTACACAGTAATGATACTTGATGACATGACGACCTTGTTTGCTCTGCAGTTATACATGTACAGCAGATCTATCCCATGTTGCTCTGCAGTTATACATGTACAGCAGATCTATCCCATGTTGCTCTGCAGTTATACATGTACAGCAGATCTATCCCATGTTGCTCTGCAGTTATACATGTACAGCAGATCTATCCCATGTTGCTCTGCAGTTATACATGTACAGCAGATCTATCCCATGTTGCTCTGCAGTTATACATGTACAGCAGATCTATCCCATGTTGCTCTGCAGTTATACATGTACAGCAGATCTATCCCATGTTGCTCTGCAGTTATACATGTACAGCAGATCTATCCCATGTTGCTCTGCAGTTATACATGTACAGCAGATCTATCCCATGTTGCTCTGCAGTTATACATGTACAGCAGATCTATCCCATGTTGCTCTGCAGTTATACATGTACAGCAGATCTATCCCATGTTGCTCTGCAGTTATACATGTACAGCAGATCTATCCCATGTTGCTCTGCAGTTATACATGTACAGCAGATCTATCCCATGTTGCTCTGCAGTTATACATGTACAGCAGATCTATCCCATGTTGCTCTGCAGTTATACATGTACAGCAGATCTATCCCATGTTGCTCTGCAGTTATACATGTACAGCAGATCTATCCCATGTTGCTCTGCAGTTATACATGTACAGCAGATCTATCCCATGTTGCTCTGCAGTTATACATGTACAGCAGATCTATCCCATGTTGCTCATCAGAGGTGAGGATGGAGGGGAGGGTGTTCAAGAGGAATATCTGTCAACTCCCAAAACCGCCTGAAACTGTCACGGCCCTTTTTAGCAGAATCCCAGTTTGTCTTATCCGACAAACCAAGGGAAGTAAGCGGTCTGCATACAACATGTGTAATAGAGTAAGTGAGAGTTATGCGGAACCAGTCTCCTGGCACCTGAGAGAATAACAAGCATTGACATGAACATGGAACTTTCATCCTCAAATCCCTGTTCGTCTTATTCATTGTATTTACATCTTCATCGAACGCAGAGGAAGAAGAGGAATTGTAATGTAACATCAGCAGGTTATCTTCAACATCAAAGGGTCAGTCTAAACCCCTCTCGACCAGTCAATCACAACTTCTGACTTGACCAGCACCCATCCATACTCAACAGCCAATGTAAATGTTAATGTATGCCAGTGACTAAGTTGAGACATAAGCTGAAATAGTAATTGCACTGCACTAGCTGGTTCTGCTGCCCTAACATGCCAACCGGCATAACGGGCAGTAAAGTAAGTACTACTGTAGCTGGTACTCATTGCACTGTTTGAACTGCATTGCACAGTTGCACTGAGCACTGATTGTGCATTGTACTGTTCTAATTATATTGTGTCACGCTGTTCAATGCATAAAATAGCTTTACACTTTTAACTGAAGGCACCCACAGGCACACACATGTATCGGGGCATACATGTACACACACACTCATCCATCAAACCCATCACCGCGCCCCCGACAAACACACACCTTGACAGAGGAAAAGTGAGGCTGGTGTATGTGCACAGACACTCATCCATCAAACCCATCACCGCGACCGCGACCACGCCCCCCCCCCCCTCCCCCCCCCCCCCCCCCCCCCCCCCCCCCCGGACAAACACACACCTTGACAGAGGAAAAGTGAGGCTGGTGTATGGTCTTTGAGTAGTGCAGGTCTCTACATGTGTAACTATTCATTATAAATCCTCTTCTCCCTGTTCAAACATATCTTATAACCTCCGAGCTTTAAACATTAGGAATACAACAATAGAACATATATAGCAATTCACAGAAACTTACCTTTCACATTCAGTTGTACCCATGCCTGTGCCATGTCTAAACAACACCAGGCAGTACTACTAACAGTAACACTCTTCTCTTTGCCAGGATCACACAATGTTGAACAAAGTTTCTGGCAATGGACGTCACTTTAAATTCCACAAACCAAACTCTGTTTCCTTGTCATGATTTCCACTGTAGGTTATGTATAATCGGGTGCACAGGAAGTTTTGGCTGTCATTCAAAACAAACTGTGTCAAATCATTCCTGTCACCCCTGACCGTGTCTCTTTGATTTTCTGCTATGTCACTGTAAACCACAAGCATTTGCTAAAATTCTAGTCACTGAAACAGTCCAAACAGTCAGTAAAACAGTCCAAACAGTCGGTACAGTAAAGTCTTCACACAACACACACTGTGACAGTGGAAACATTCATAAAGTTTAAAGGACTGTCAAGGAAGTCTTGCGCAAGGCTACAACCCAAACCATAGAATAATTAAAAGAAACAGGATATAACAATCCTGAGAGAGAAAAAGTTTGGTTCAAGTATAAACATGTGAACTCTCATGCTTGGGTCACTGTGTATAAACTCTGAAAGGTGTAAAAAAAACCCTCAAATGAACAGATACTTTTACATCCTGTTTGAATGTAACCTAGGGCACTATCTACGCCATAAAGGTTTCATTATGTTCACACTGTTATGACACAGGTTTCACTCAGAAAAACCCAAGTAGCTAAAAAGAAATGTTCCTTGTCGATAGATGAACACTGAAGAAAACTCCACAATAACTTTGCTCAAAGCAGCTAATGTCCTCAAACCTGGCCACAGAATTAAACCAAAAGCTGCCAGTTGCTATTCTAAAACAATGGATAAGTTGCTATTCAAAATGTAAAGAATTATCTGTATACATTTGACCTAAAGAGCTGACAGTTAGGACGTCTTACACAAGACACAAGGACACTGTCAATACATGCGTTTTCCTTGTCATTCCCTCCTCAGTCGAACTAGGAGGATTATGAAAAGCAGTGAGTCAAGGAAGAGGAAAGTTGCAACCTTAAACATTCTCCTGGTATTTTAAACAAACCTCAGTCACAGTGTGGAAGGTGGAGGGTTGAACAGACGGGAGGGGGTGGGGGAGGCTTAATCAACTGTGTGTGTGTCTGTGTGTGTGTGTGTTTGTTTGTGTGTGTGTGTGTCTGTGTGTTTGTGTGTGTGTGTGTGTGTGTGTGTGTGTGTCTGTGTGTTTGTTTTTGTGTGTGTTTGTGTGTGTGTGTGTGTGTGTGTGTGTTTGTTTGTTTGTGTGTGTGTGTGGATGTGTGTGTGTGTGTGTGTGTGTGCATGTGTGACTCTGTGTCTACAAATGTGTTACACATAGGTTACATATAAAAGAAACTGTCAAAACTGAAGAATCAAAAAACAAGAAAGATAAGTAGTTGGAACATTTGTTATTGACAAAACAATACGTTCCGGTCACAAATATATCGACCCACCGGTCTTTTAAGTGCACGGATAAACAATGAGTAAACAAAACTTAGCTCGACGGAATGTTCGGCCGCTTGCTAGGAAGTCACAAGCGAATGAATCAGAAATGAAGACAGATCAGTAGTTCACAAGAAATGCACTTTCTTTTTCTCTCTGTATCTGTCTGTCTGTCTAATGTCTGTCTGATGGTGAACAGTATGAATTCTTCTTATCCACGAACAAGAAAAAGAAAGAGAACAGTATCTTCAAACACACACACATACACACACACATACACACACACACACAAACACATTCACACACACACACAAACACATTCACACACAAGCATCCACACACACATGCACACACACACATTGCACTCACACATTCACACACACACACACTTACACACACACACACACATTCACACACACACACATTCACACACACTTACACATTCACTACTATCTCTCCCTCTCTTTTAGGATCTAGCTGTGAGACATGGTACCTCTGCATATCTCTCTCTCTCTCTCTCTCTCTCTCTCTCTCTCTCTCTCTCTCTCTCTCTCTCTCTCTCTCTCTCTCTCTCTCTCTCTCTCTCTCTCTCTCTCTCTCTCTCTCTCTCTCTCTCTCTCTCTCTCTCTCTCTCTCTCTCTCTCTCTCTCTCTCTCTCAAAAACAGATGCACCACTTACCAGTCCAAACGTTCCAATTTCCCATACGACCACTAATAGCAATTAAGTTTGCTACACTTACAAGTAAAAACAATAATGTATAACTCAAGGGATCTGAATAATCTTAGCGTTCGTCTTCAACACAATGAGCTTCAAGAAACTGTCTGTGAAGAAGTACAATGTACTCAGTTCTGTGCCAGGAAACATCTGCTTTTCTTTCTTTGTTTGTCTTCTTCTCTGTCCTTTAAGCTTGTTTTTGACAAACACTCAAGGTTACACAAAGTTTCTACATTTTCAAAATGCATTTCAAAAGACAAAAATAACTTGTGTGCTGAAGTATTGTCACTTTTTTCCTCATAAATCAACTGTAGAGGAAATGAAGCTTTGTTTCTATGCTCATGTCTGATTGAGACTCTCAATGACCAGACAAGCCTAACTCTAAAGTATTACACTTAAAATCCCACACTGAGTGTCATGATCGCTATCCACTGAGTCAGATCATTTTTGTGTGTGCGTGTTAGTGTGTGTGTGTGCATGCATGCATGCAAGTGTGTATGCATGAGTGCATCATGTCTGCGTGTGTGTGTGCGTGAGTAGTGTGCACATGTATGTGTTTTAGTTTCTTTTGTTGTCTCTAAAACTCAGTTTCCAAACACACTGTATATATGCAAAATCTGAATAATTCATATTTCAGTTCATCAAACAATTAAAAAAATGTCAAAATAAAAAAAATTTCCACTAAAATTATCATGATCTAGTTGACAGAAAGAGTAAAGTCACATAAACTGAAACAAATGTATTATGTTTACAAAAATTGATCACTAAAATTAGAAACTGTTACTTCCTAGATCCTTTTCAAACTTTCCCACTCAAGTAGGTTGTAAGCCACACACCCCTTTCCTAACAAAGGAGATCCTCGGAGTCTCATTAGCTCCCTGTTAAAGACAAGAGAAGAGAGCAGCTCCTGATCCCATGATACAGTGGAACCCCCCCCCCCATTTGAGATTTCCTTAATTATAAGACTTCGCTTGTTCAGATAAGCATTGTAAATTTACCTCCATTTTAAGACTCCCTCCTTTTTAAGACCTGATTTTCTCAGATTGTTTAAGGCCTTAAAGGGGACAGAACATAACTCCCACAACCCCCCCCTCCCCCCCCTACCACCATTCCTCCTCCATGTTAAGACCATGCTTTATCAGGCTTACTGTTCACCACCTCCACATTTTCAATCAATCAATCAATATGAGGCTTAATTATCGCGCGTATTCCGTGGGTACAGTTCTAAGCGCAGGGATTTATTTTTTTATTTTTTTATTTTATGCAATTTATATCGCGCACATATTCAAGGCGCAGGGATTTATTTATGCCGTGTGAGATGGAATTTTTTTACACAATACATCACGCATTCACATCGGCCAGCAGATCGCAGCCATTTCGGCGCATATCCTACTTTTCACGGCCTATTATTCCAAGTCACACGGGTATTTTGGTGGACATTTTTATCTATGCCTATACAATTTTGCCAGGAAAGACCCTTTTGTCAATCGTGGGATCTTTAACGTGCACACCCCAATGTAGTGTACATTTTCCTCCATTTTCAGACACTCCCTCTCCAAGACCTGATTTTGACAGAATGTTTCAGGTGTAAAAAGGTGGGCTCCACTGTGGCATTAATGTTCTATTTGCAGCCATTCAGCCATTCTATTTGCAGCCATTCTATTCTGAACGATATCCTAAGCCTCTCTGACCTACAGTCAGACTGTATGTTGTCATATTCTAAATTATGCAGCAGGAGTAGCTGACATATGACGGATTATCTTTTAACTCAATATAATTTTTTAATCCTCTTTACAGTTTTGTATTTTCAAGAAAATGCATGCACATGACCAGAGACTGTGCTGTAGCAGCAAGCAGCAGAAAGTGTGTCAGTAACAAGGAGGGTTCCACTGTAGCAGCAAGCAGCAGAAAGTGTGTCAGTAACAAGGAGGGTTCCACTGTACCAGCAAGCAGCAGAAAGTGTGTCCTTAACAAGGAGGGTTCCACTGTACCAGCAAGCAGCAGAAAGTGTGTCAGTAACAAGGAGGGTTCCACTGTACCAGCAAGCAGCAGAAAGTGTGTCAGTATCAAGGAGGGTTCCACTGTACCAGCAAGCAGCAGAAAGTGTGTCAGTAACAAGGAGGGTTCCACTGTAGCAGCAAGCAGCAGAAAGTGTGTCAGTAACAAGGAGGGTTCCACTGTACCAGCAAGCAGCAGAAAGTGTGTCAGTAACAAGGAGGGTTCCACTGTACCAGCAAGCAGCAGAAAGTGTGTCAGTATCAAGGAGGGTTCCACTGTAGCAGCAAGCAGCAGAAAGTGTGTCAGTATCAAGGAGGGTTCCACTGTACCAGCAAGCAGCAGAAAGTGTGTCAGTAACAAGGAGGGTTCCACTGTACCAGCAAGCAGCAGAAAGTGTGTCAGTAACAAGGAGGGTTCCACTGTACCAGCAAGCAGCAGAAAGTGTGTCAGTAACAAGGAGGGTTCCACTGTAGCAACAAGCAGCAGAAAGTGTGTCAGTAACAAGGAGGGTTCCACTGTAGCAACAAGCAGCAGAAAGTGTGTCAGTAACAAGGAGGGTTCCACTGTAGCAACAAGCAGCAGAAAGTGTGTCAGTAACAAGGAGGGTTCCACTGTACCAGCAAGCAGCAGAAAGTGTGTCAGTAACAAGGAGGGTTCCACTGTACCAGCAAGCAGCAGAAAGTGTGTCAGTAACAAGGAAGGTTCCACTGTACCAGCAAGCAGCAGAAAGTGTGTCAGTATCAAGGAGGGTTCCACTGTAGCAGCAAGCAGCAGAAAGTGTGTCAGTATCAAGGAGGGTTCCACTGTACCAGCAAGCAGCAGAAAGTGTGTCAGTAACAAGGAGGGTTCCACTGTACCAGCAAGCAGCAGAAAGTGTGTCAGTAACAAGGAGGGTTCCACTGTACCAGCAAGCAGCAGAAAGTGTGTCAGTAACAAGGAGGGTTCCACTGTAGCAACAAGCAGCAGAAAGTGTGTCAGTAACAAGGAGGGTTCCACTGTAGCAACAAGCAGCAGAAAGTGTGTCAGTAACAAGGAGGGTTCCACTGTAGCAACAAGCAGCAGAAAGTGTGTCAGTAACAAGGAGGGTTCCACTGTACCAGCAAGCAGCAGAAAGTGTGTCAGTAACAAGGAAGGTTCCACTGTACCAGCAAGCAGCAGAAAGTGTGTCAGTAACAAGGAGGGTTCCACTGTACCAGCAAGCAGCAGAAAGTGTGTCAGTAACAAGGAGGGTTCCACTGTAGCAACAAGCAGCAGAAAGTGTGTCAGTAACAAGGAGGGTTCCACTGTACCAGCAAGCAGCAGAAAGTGTGTCAGTAACAAGGAAGTAGAGAGGTCAGGGTTGGAGAAAAAGAAAAAAGGGAGAGAGATGTGGTTTTTGTTTGTTTGTTTGCTTAACCCCAGCCCACCACAAAGGGCCATATCAGGGCGGTGCTGCTTTGACATATAACGTGCGCCACACACAAGACAGAAGTCGCAGCACAGGCTTCATGTCTCCCCCAGTCACATTATTCTGACACCGGACCAACCAGTCCTAGCACTAACCCCATAATGCCAGACGCCAGGCGGAGCAGCCACTAGATTGCCAATTTTAAAGTCTTAGGTATGAACCGGCCGGGGTTCGAACCCATGACCTCCCGATCACCGGGCGGACACCTTACCACTAGGCCAACCGTGCCGGAGAGAGATGTGGGGCAGACCCACTCCAGTCGGCCTCACAGTCTCAGATCTAGTCAGGCTTTTACATGGGATAAGACCATCCCTCCACTTGGTCACATACCTTTTACATGGGATAAGACCATCCCTCCACTTGGTCACACACCTTTTACACAGGATAAGACCAGCCCTCCACTTGGTCACATACCTTTTACACAGGATAAGACCAGCCCTCCACTTGGTCACACACCTTTTACACAGGATAAGACCAGCCCTCCACTTGGTCACACACCTTTTACACAGGATAAGACCAGCCCTCCACTTGGTCACACACCTTTTACACAGGATAAGACCAGCCCTCCACTTGGTCACACACCTTTTACATGGGATAAGACCAGCCCTACACTTGGTCACACACCTTTTACATGGGACAAGACCAGCCCTCCACTTGGTCACACACCTTTTACATGGGACAAGACCAGCCCTCCACTTGGTCACATACCTTTTACACAGGATAAGACCAGCCCTCCACTTGGTCACATACCTTTTACACAGGATAAGACCATCCCTCCACTTGGTCACACACCTTTTACATGGGATAAGACCAGCCCTCCACTTGGTCACACACCTTTTACATGGGACAAGACCAGCCCTCCACTTGGTCACACACCTTTTACATGGGATAAGACCAGCCCTCCACTTGGTCACATACCTTTTACATGGGATAAGACCAGCCCTCCACTTGGTCACATACCTTTTACACGGGATAAGACCAGCCCTCCACTTGGTCACACACCTTTTACACAGGATAAGACCAGCCCTCCACTTGGTCACATACCTTTTACACAGGATAAGACCAGCCCTCCACTTGGTCACATACCTTTTACACGGGATAAGACCAGCCCTCCACTTGGTCACATACCTTTTACACAGGATAAGACCAGCCCTCCACTTGGTCACACACCAACAATCAACACCCTGACTGCTTGCTTTAGTGAGTTGGAATTTTTTTTATGAATTAATTTCAAAACAAGAAGGGCAAACGCTCGATCGAGTCACTTTCGCAGTTCTGAATATTATATGAGGCATCAGATGAACAGGAAGAAATTGCTATTCACAACACAATGAGTCACGTTCACATAAAATTTGAGCCCGGTCACTTTTATAGTTTCCGAGAAAAGCCCAACGTTAAGTTGTGTGTTGCCGAACAGAAAAGGCTAGTTATCTCCCTTGTTTTTCTGATAACGTTCGTAAAAGGCTACAGATGTAAATACTTTGATGTAAAGAATAATCCTCAAAGTTTCAATCACATCCGATGAACTTTGTCAAAGATATAAAATGTCTAATTTTTCCTTTGACGCTGACCTGTGACCTTGAAAAAGGTCAAAGGTCAACAAAACCATCGTTAAAGTGTAGAGGTCATTGGAGGTCACGACTAAACAAAATATGAGCCCGATCGCTTTGATAGTTTCCGAGAAAAGATATAAAATGTCTAATTTTTCCTTTGACGCTGACCTGTGACCTTGAAAAAGGTCAAAGGTCAACGAAACCATCGTTAAAGTGTAGAGGTCATTGGAGGTCACGACTAAACAAAATATGAGCCCGATCGCTTTGATAGTTTCCGAGAAAAGTCCAACGTTAAGGTGGTGTCTACGGACGGCCGGCCGGACGGCCGGCCGGACAGACTAACACTGACCGATTACATAGAGTCACTTTTTCTCAAGTGACTCAAAAAGGTACCACTACCAGTGCCTTAAATACGAAATTAATTCTTTAAAACAAATAGCACTGTGCACATAGACTGATAGAGAGCACCCACTGACCCAGGCTGTTCGCCTTTTGCATGTGACCAGAGCACCCAGGCTGTTGGCGTTTTGCATGTGACCAGAGCACCCAGGCTGTTCGCCTTTTGCATGTGACCACTAGCACCCAGGCTGTTCACGTTTTGCATGTGACCAGAGCACCCAGGCTGTTCACGTTTTGCATGTGACCAGAGCACCCAGGCTGTTCACGTTTTGCATGTGACCAGAGCACCCAGGCTGTTCGCGTTTTGCATGTGACCAGAGCACCCAGGCTGTTCGCGTTTTGCATGTGACCAGAGCACCCAGGCTGTTCGTGTTTTGCATGTGACCAGAGCACCCAGGCTGTTCGCGTTTTGCATGTGACCAGAGCACCCAGGCTGTTCGCCTTTTGCATGTGACCAGAGCACCCAGGCTGTTGGCGTTTTGCATGTGACCAAGAGCAGGGAGGATGTTATATCCCATGAACAAGCATGACCAGATCTGAGAAGGGGAGCTAGGTATTGTTTTCGTGAAGCAGAGTCCGCCTTAAAGGGGATGAAGGCGGAAGTTCATTCAACTTCCAAATTAAATGCAAGGCATTGTACAAATATCACAACACCAAGTCAAGTGCTCAAGATAACTCTTCCTTCCTTCTTTCAGTCAAGCCAAAAGTTTAACTTAGACTCAACAACCTTAGCTGAAACTAGTGGAAGTGGAGACTGATATAGACAGAAAAATAGAAAGGCAGATGGACAGAGAGAGAGAGAGAGAGGGAGGGAAAGAGAGAGAGATGGAGAGGGAGAGAGAGAGAGGGAGGGAGGGAAAGAGAGAGAGAGAAAGAGAGGGGGGGGGAGGGAAAGAGAGAGAGAGAGGGAGGGAAAGAGAGAGAGGGAGGGAAAGAGAGAGAGAGAGAGAGAAGAGAGAGAGAAGAGAGAGAGGAGGGAAAGAGAGAGAGGGGGGGAGGGAAAGAGAGAGAGAGAGAGAGAGAGGGAAAGAGAGAGAGAGAGGAGGGAAAGAGAGAGAGAGAGTGAGAGAGAGACAGAGAAGAGAGAGAGAAGAGAGAGAGAGAGAGAGAGAGAGAGAGAGAGAGAGAGAGAGAGAGAATGAGGGAGGAAAGGAGAGAAAGGCACACACACACACCCACACACACACAAGATTACAAAAGACTATTTGATCCTGTACTAAGAACATACATGTCCACAGAGTTCAAATGCCCCCGAAATCAATATCAGACGATTGAACAAAACAATGTTTTAACCAACGCAGCACATGAACAGCTGCGTAAGAAAAGAAGAACATACCTGTATTAAATATCACAACACTGCATAAAGTGCAACACAACACCTGTGTGTGAAGAAACAATAACACCATCAACAGCAACAAGAGTTGTAAGCCAGCACAATACCTGTATCCTTTTGTCCTTGCGATACAGTGGAACCTCCCTACTGAGACACCCAAAACACTGAGGAACGCAAGTCTTCAAAAAGAGGGAGTCTTAAAATGGGGAGTCTTAAAATGGGGGTAAATTTACACAGTTTATGAACAGAAAATCTGAAGAAATAGGATCTTAAAAGGGAGGGAGTCTTTAAACGGGGGGTCTTAAACGGGGGTTCCACTGCAGTGCAATCAGTCACAGGACACACCATTCACATGATTACAGCTCAGCCACTCTGTGTTCGTGTGTATAGTTCAGATGTACTTTGATTGGAGTGAGATTACTACAGTACAGTGGAGCCCTCCTCTTCAGACCCCCCCCCCCCTCCCCCAATTTAAGGGACCCAGTTTTCTCAGACGTTCTGTTCACAACCTCTGTAAGTGTACCTCAATTCTAAGACTCTCTCCATTCTAAGACTCTCTCCATTCTAAGACTCCCTCCATTCTAAGACTCTCTCCATTCTAAGACTCTCTCCATTCTAAGACTCCCTCCATTCTGACTCCCTCCATTCTAAGACTCCCTCCATTCTAAGACTCCCTCAATTCTAAAACTCCCTCAATTCTAAGACTCCCTCAATTCTAAGACTCTCTCCATTCTAAGACTCCCTCCATTGTAAGACTCCCTCCATTCTAAGACTCCCTCCATTCTAAGACTCCCTCCTTTCTAAGACTCCCTCCATTGTAAGACTCCCTCCATTGTAAGACTCCCTCCATTCTAAGACTCCCTCCATTCTAAGACTCCCTCCATTGTAAGACTCCCTCCTTTCTAAGACTCCCTCCATTCTAAGACTCCCTCCATTCTGAGACTCCCTCCATTGTAAGACTGCCTCCATTCTGACTCCCTCCATTCTAAGACTCTCTCCATTCTAAGACTCCCTCCATTCTAAGACTCTCTCCATTCTAAGACTCTCTCCATTCTAAGACTCCCTCCATTCTAAGACTCCCTCCATTCTAAGACTCCCTCCATTCTAAGACTCCCTCCATTCTAAGACTCTCTCCATTCTAAGACTCTCTCCATTCTAAGACTCCTTCCATTCTAAGACTCCCTCCATTCTAAGACTCCCTCCATTCTAAGACTCCCTCCATTCTAAGACTCCCTCCATTCTAAGACGTGATTTTCTCAGATTGTTGTGAAGGTGTTAAAAGGGGGGTTCCACTGTATCTAGATCAGATGCATTTTGTTTGGAGTGAGATTACTATGCACACACCTGGGCTCTATTACTTCACCTGATCTCAATGGAACAAGGTTAAAGGGTGATGATAACGCTGATCAAGGAGATAAGTAGAACAGCAAACATTGTGTTATAGATCTATTAAGTGTTCTTTTGCAGAAAACGTCTGCACAGGGCAGTAATCTGAGTCCCGGAGGCAAGAAATATGTGCACGTAAGGTGATACATGTAACAGCCAAAGACTGTGTGATAATTATTATCTATTGAACATGCACAGTGCAGTAATCTGAGTCCCCGAGGCAAGAAATATGTGCACGTATGGTGATACATGCAACAGCCAAAGACTGTGTGATAATTATTATCTATTGAACATGCACAGTGCAGTAATCTGAGTCCCCGAGGCAACAAATATGTGCACATATGGTGATACATACAACAGCCAAAGACTGTGTGATATTATCTATTGAACATGCACAGTGCAGTAATCTGAGTCCCCGAGGCAACAAATATGTGCACGTATGGTGATATGTGCACGTATGGTGATACATACAACAGCCAAAGACTGTGTGATAATTATTATCTATTGAACATGCACAGTGCAGGAGTTAAAAGTGAATAAAACAATGCCTTCACAGTTATATGAATAAGCTCCCTCACTCAATCAACAACAACAACAAGAAACAATTTGCGTAAGGCGAAATTACAACATTTAGTCAAGCTGTCGAACTAACAGAATGAAACTGAACTCACTGCATTTCTTTTAGCAAGAGCGTATACTCGTAGCATCGTCAGTCCACCGCTCGATGCACAGGCAGTGAAATTGACAAGAAGAGCGGGGTAGTAGTTGCGCTGAGAAGGATAGCACGCTTTTCTTTATCTCGATTCTTTTTAACTTTCTGAGCGTTGTTTTAATCCAAACATATCACATCTATATGTTTTTGGAATCAGGAACCCACAAGGAATAAGATGAAATTGTTTTTAAATCGATTTCGGAAATTTTATTTTAATAATAATTTTTATATTTTTAATTTTCAGAGCTTGTTTTTAATCCGAATATAACTTATCTATATGTTTTTTGGAATTAGAAAATAATGAAAAATAAGATGAACGTAATTTTGGATCGTTTAAAAAAATTTTTTTTTTTTTTTTTTACAATTTTCAGATTTTTAATGACCAAAGTCATTAATTAATTTTTAAGCCACCAAGCTGAAATGCAATACCAAAGTCCGGCCTTCGTCGAAGATTGCTGGGCCAAAATTTCAATCAATTTGATTGAAAAATGAGGGTGTGACAGTGCCGCCTCAACTTTTACAAAAAGCCGGATATGACGTCAACAAAGGTATTTATCGAAAAAACATCCGGGGATATCATTCCCAGGAACTCTCATGTCAAATTTCATAAAGATCGGTCCAGTAGTTTGGTCTGAATCGCTCTACACACACACACAGACAGACAGACAGACACACACACACACACACACACACATACACCACAACCCTCGTCTCGATTCAACATTTAGTCAAAACTTGACTAAATGTAAAAATGTGAACAAATAATAGGAAGAACAACAAAATCCAATCAATCAACCAAACAGACTAAACTAAAGCCAACATTTTGACAGTGGTGTTTGTTTTATCTTATTAGGTTACTTTTGTTTTTCTTTGAATAATTCCTTATTTCCCAGTTATATATATAGATATTGTGTCATTCGCATTAGGGCGTCTGGTTGCGCACTCTTGTGTGTTCTTCACTAAAAAAGTCCTTCTGGAATGTTCAGCAAAGCTTTTCATTCTAAACTCATTTTGTTGAAATGAAAACAACCACTCGCGACATTTAATGTTGGACAAATAAGAATGCCCTTCGCAAATCCCATTTTTACACCGATACCCTCTAAAACAAGAACAGAAGAAAAACAAATAATAATTCACCTGGTCGATCACTTGCATCTCCACTTTCTCCATCATGTGCGCATCCATTACTTCTCTGGACTGTTATTGCTGAGCTCAATCCTGAAGCCCCATAAATGCAGTCTGAGTTAGTGACCTCAAATCCACTGTCCACAGATGATGTTTTAACTGATGAACTAACAATATTATCTCTGTTGGGCTGTGAAAATGAAAGTCGTGTGTGCATAGGCACAGAACACGCTTCAAATAGACCCGAAGACTCATGTGCTGCCACTGTTCTCTGATTCTGCATTGTCTCTCTTGGCTGTTTGACTCTCTTTACATGTTTCCTGCAGAGCTGGTTAACACAGAAGCTAACAGTAAGGATGGCAAGAACAGAGCCAAATCACAGAGGAAAGGTCAAAGCTCTCAGTGTCAACACAAGGGCTTGAAAAACAACAATGATATGCAATCCATAATCATGTGTGATAGCAACCCGACACCCACAGGACACCCACAGGACACCCACACGACACCCACAGGACACCCACCCACATCCTGAGAAATGTATCCACACAGGCATGCAGAGAAATATATCACCAAGTGACAGGCCAAAATGTCATGTAGATCTATACACAGCAGGTGGGGTCAACCCTAGCAATGAACACCCAAAATGAAACGGGAATTCAAAACAAAAGAACCTGCACTTTCATTTGCCTTGACTTGATCAGTGGTTGGAGCCCCTGAGGGCCTGTTCACCGTTTTAAAGTTGATGAAAAAATACAGAAAAAGGTGGCAATGTGCAGCGGTGTACACACAAATGTCCATGTCTTGATCTGGCAATGATATGTACCAGTACCAAAGTTCACCAATAATACATGTCAATATGAGACAGAGAAGTCCAAGTAGAATTTCGTGAAATAAGATCCCAAAGATTAGACTCGGCAACTAAGAAGCTATGTCACACGAGAATAAAAAGCTGCGTCAGACGAGAATTCATCATCAACTATTACTATGAAGACATTCAAAGCTGAACACGAGAAAAACAGCTGCTTCAAATCTTGACCTTCAATTTGGAAAAAAAGAAAGAAAAAAAGGCGGAGCTTAAAGCTGATGTAGACTAACATTAGCTGCATGCCACAAATGTGTCAAACTGGCCAACAACAATGACATTGAAGCTGTCCGCACAGCACACACACCAACACCTGTCTGACCCCTCCCCCTCTCACATGACTACAACTCCCAACAAAAAAGAAAGTGCCCACTGGGAAAACTATACACCTGACATAAAAAATATCGTAAGTACAGTGGAACCCTCATTTTAAGGACACCCCCCCCCCCCCCCCCCCAAACTCCCTCCCTTTTAAGACCCTGTTTTCTCAGATTGTCTGTTCATAACCTCTGTAAATTTACCCCAATTTAAAGATTCCCTCCCATTTCAGACCTGATTTTTTTCAGAATGTTGGAGGTCTTAAAAGGGGGGTTCCACTGTAGCAGGTGAAAAAATGTGTTTACTTCTCTTTTAAACAAGGATATATCTTTGTATTGATAATGTAATACAAGGACAAACTGATAAAACTGGTTAAAAAAAAAAAAAGTTTACAAAATGACCAGATCAAGAAAGGAGAAAGATAAACAGTAAAAGATGCACTGACACTAGTCTTGGTTTCATTACATCAGAAGGAGAAAGATAAACAGTAAAAGATGCACTGACACTAGTCTTGGTTTCATTACATCAGAAGGAGAAAGATAAACAGTAAAAGATGCACTGACACTAGTCTTGGCTTCATTACATCAGAAGCGGGCCTAAAAACCTGAACAAACAGGTTTATCCCCCTTTCCTTTGAGTCAGAAAAGCCTGTGTATATATCGACTTGTCACTGTATGTGTCTTAGTGATCAAGGAACTTGCCGGATGTTACACATGACGTACATTGCGCCATAAAGTCAAAATTACTTTTAAGTATGACATGTATTAATTCTTTTTCGCCACAGCCGCCTTACTTCATTTCAGTCTTTCTCTGTTATGAATGTGTGTGTGTGTAGGGGGAGGGGGGGGGCAGGGGGGGGGGGGGGTGTCTTACGAGGACCTTACAATTAGAAAACATTCATTTGCTGGAAAGCAGTCTTTTATTGTAAATGCTCATCACACGGTTATCGGCCCTCATCTGGCCGGGTTTGTCTTCCGAGTGTCCTTCTCCTAGGAAAGCTGCCTATCAGGGCTGACGAGTCTTTCCAACCCGGCGCTTGTGAAAGCAGCAAAAACATGGGGCATCTTCATCCGCTAAAACAGCCGTTGGGAGCTCCTCGTCCGCCTGTTTTACCGTTGGGATGTGAGACTAAGGGTCCTCTTCCGCCTTCACAGCCGTTGGGAGTACACTCTCCTCGTCCGCCTGGTCAGCCGTTGGGACGTAGAGTCTTTGTAGGTAACCCATACCTGGGGGTTTGGTTCATGGGCGCCAGGGCGTGTCCACGCACCGGTGGGCCTGCACTGCCGCATGTTCGGGGCCAAACCTCCTCCGCGCCCTTGCAATTCTGCCTGGGGACATAAGGCCCCCAGTTACCACCCAACACCTCGTGGAGGGTTGCTTTAAAGCTTGCATAGGACTTGTTGTGGAGAGGCTTACTGGCAGGGAGAGACTTACGCAAGGCTGCTCTCTTTTTCGCCGGTGCTGCAAGCAGCTTGGCTAGCCGGCGGTGAAGGCTGAAAGCGGGATGTGACAAGCACATGTATGTATGCCAACACGCTGCGGGCGCATCACACAACCATTCGTTGGGCGTAAATGCTCATCAATTTATATGAATGCTGGTTATAATGTTAAGTTCATTTTAAAACACATCAAAGTCTAATAATAGTTCAGTATCAATATATATCATAACAGTCCCAGTATTTCAACTCATCGGTCTGTTGCTGTCAATGTCAGACCAGTCTCTTGTGGCCTACTATACAAGACAGGTATCACTTGACGTTTGAACTGTGCATATTACCCTTGGCTCATGCTAAACAAACTCTGACCCAATACAACTTTATGGTTATCATTAGCTGCATTCATTATCACCAAGTCAAAAGTACAACTTAAACTTTTTGATCTTGTGCTTGAGCTGTAGTTACTTTGAAAAAAACAAAAACATTATTATCAGTGCTGCAGTACTCTGGTGATCGACTTAAAACTTCAGTTATCATTATAAGTATTAGAGGTTTTGTTTACTAGAAAAACCCGTCACATGTGAAAATCATGTGTACATTTATTTTTAAGCAGCAAAAAATGTCTAGTTGTCTCTTTGTTTTTATTGAGTTTAAGTCCCTTTCATCAGAAACCAAACAAACCCTATGACTTGTACAAGTGAATTTCACATAAATAATTAGATAACTTTTGTGTGGGGAGTCACTACCATATAATATATGAACCACTGTTCTATTTCTAAATCACAGAAATGAATCCAGTGCACAACCTCAAGTTCTACAGGAGTAAAGATGTGTGTGTGTGTGTGTGTGTGTGTGTGTGTTTGTGTGTGTGTGTGTGTGTGTGTGTTTGTGTGTGTGTGTTTGTGTGCATGCGTATGTGCGCATGTGTAATGTTAAAAGAGGATCATTTGATCTAAAGAAAAAGACCGATTGACATATATTCCAATGATAAAATTTGTCATGTGAACTTCTGCAAAAAATCCTGGACTAATCCCTGCCTAATGAATGCTTTACTTGTGTGTTTGTAAACGCCTTAAGTGTGGGTTTTTTCCTTGCGTTTGGTTGGTTGGTGTTGTTTTTCTTTTCTTTCTTTCGTTTTAAAGGTTAGTAGAGGGAATCAATTCTTAACAGCCAGCACACCACACACACAAAAACCATACACACTAATTATTCACACCAGTAAGGAATATCAGTTCTGTGTCAAAATCCGTTTTTGTGTGCAGGTGACAACGGTGCAATTGTATTGCAATGGTGGCATAAAGAAGCAGTTGTCTGACCCAATCTTACTTGGTCAATCGACTCAATAACTCCTTAATTATTTTCTTGATCTTCCACAGACAAAAACACAGTGTCTCTCTTCTCTGTAACTCCCCATCCTCACCTTTTGAAAGTTAATTGGTCAGTTACAAATTACATTCTTTTTTCAGGACTAAAGTCATTGTATTTTCATCCATTAGGTGCATGCACTGGCTTTTTATTGGCCACAACTCATGCAGTCTGTATTATAACCCCTCAGTGTCAAAGAAGATAAGCTTTTCTTGTAAAGTCTGCAAGGTGACTTGTATCATTTTTTAATTAAGTTTTCATTTTAAAGTTCCACTGTCAGGAGGAAAAAACAGTTGGTCGTGGAACCGGAAACACTGACTTTTTCTTTTAGGCCTAACCAGACTTTTAATGCCAAAAAAAAATTAGGTCTGTTTACGGTAACCCGACCGACCCTAGTTTTTAGGCCCGACCCTAATCTTTTTTTTTTGATCGTCTGAAAAAAAAAACCGCATCCAAAATAGAGCTGTTTGCGCTCAAACTGCAGACGACAGAAGGGAAGTAAGCTCAAAGTACTGTTTATAGTTATGTTGGGCAAAAACAGGGATTGATGAGAAGAAATGAACTGTGAAACATCATAGAGAGGGGAGAAAAAAAAAAAAAGCCGACCTGCCGACCCTATTTTTTCACCCTATGTTACCGTAAACAGACCTTTTTTTTGGGGGGGGGCCTAATGCCATTTCCAGCTTGCTAAGAGTAATGACTCCCCTAGGAAATGATATCACAGTGGTCCTGCTAACATGTAAAATTAAAAATAATCTAAAAAATACACTGATAACTGGTCAGACAATACTTAATATTTCATGAGACCACTTACTTTCTGACAAATCATGTAATCAAACCTCTTTGCTTTAGACATGGTTTTACTGGGTGGAGTAACAGGGTGACTGGTTTGTATAAGATGCCAGAAATTGTTCATGTAAAGAAATACCCGCATGGAAAATCGATCTTATTGTATCAGCTAGCTGCTGTCAGCATCCCCTGGATCACGATACGAAATAAGAGTCTAGAATGCCACGGTCCTTAAGCCCTGAAAGAAGCCCCCTGTGCTTTTTTGCAATAAATGCAAGCTTTAATCATACTATAAAGCAAAACACATTAATAACAAGAAATTCCTCCGAGGTAGGAAAAACACCCCTGTCCTTACCATTCTCACTGCCACCAACTGAGAAGGTTATTTCCCTTTGACCATTAATATGTCCCTCTATAAGTCCTTGTAGAATCTTAATCCACCAATAACTCCCTAACCGTGTGTTTGACTGGTCCCAATTTTTGTAAGGACCGTCTCAGGAATATATAGAACCTGTTCACCAAGTTTGGTGACGATCGGTCCGTTCATTCTTGAGATCTATATGCGAACACAAACACACAAACAAACAAACAAACACATCGACCGAATCCTATACACACCCCTATACCGGGGGTGTAAAAAAACATAATGTAATAATGAACAATTAATTCTGAGAACCAGTGATGTTTACCCCCATATTTGTGTTGGGTGTGCAATGTTTGTGAGTTGTTGAATGCTTTGTGACGAAAGTCCCAGCTTTCTGTGCCTTGAATTTCATTCTCTGTCCTCTTCCTTGTTTGTGTGTGTGTGTGTGTGTGTGTGTGTGTGTGTGTGTGTGTGTGTGTGTGTGTGTGTGTGTGTGTGTGTGTGTGTGTGTGTGTGTGTGTGTGTGTGTGTGTGTGTGTGTGTGTGTGTGTGTGTGTGTGTGTGTGTGTGTGTGTGTGTGTGTGTGTGTGTGTGTGTGTGTGTGTGTGTGTGTGTGTGTGTGTGTGTGTGTGTGTGTGTGTGTGTGTGTGTGTAGTAGTAGTAGTAGTAGTAGTAGTATATAGGGGCGGCTATATTTGTTAGCCGAAGGCCGCGAGGCCTTATTGGTGCCCCTTCTTTGTCAGATACTTTGCATGCCTAAATCCCTATTCTTTCAATCAAAGTCGTAAAAAAGGTTAAGAAATTTTGGAGAATTGTCCAAGAAGTTTTTGAAGGCGTCTACTGTGGGTGCGAATTTTATGTTAGCGGGTAGTGCATTCCAATTGTTAGCAACTCTTTGAGAAAACGAAAACTTGCGCTTGTTAGTCTTACAGTGTTGAACAAAGATTTTTCCCTGGCTGTTTCTGGTGTTGTCTGTCTGCTTGAATGTGAATATTTTGTGCATGTCAATATCATCCACCCCATTTATAATTCTATATGTTTGTATTAGGTCACCCCTTGTCCTCCTTCCCTTCAGAGAGTGGAGGTCTAGGTATTTGAGTCTGTCCGCGTAAGACTTATCCCGGCACTCCTTTAGAATTTTAGTTGCTCGACGCTGCACCCTCTCAATTGTCTGAGACTGTCTCTTGAGGAATGGGCTCCACACCACATTTGCATATTCCACCAGTGGTCTCACAAAGGCTTTGTATAGCTTTAAGAAGGTGTCCTTGTCAAGAAATGAGAACGTTCGTTTGATAATGCCAATCCTCTGATTAGCTTTTGACACAACTCCTCGAATATGCGGGTCGAATGACAAATTGCTGTCGAAAACAACACCGATGTCCTTTTCCTCATCACATTCATTTATTTTTTCAATAGCATCATTGACAGTCATCACGTAGTCATATTTGGGATTCTTTTTACCAGAATGCAGAACATTGCACTTTGAAACATTAAAAAATAATTTCCATTTATTTGTCCAATCCTGAAGTAAGTGTATGTCTTTTTGCATGACTGAACTGTTTGTTGCTTTATTGTACAGCTTTGTATCATCCGCAAATATCTTCACTATACCACTAACCACATCTGGTAAGTCATTTATAAACACTGTAAATAGAACCGTGTGTGTGCGTGTGTGTGTGTGAGAGAGAGAGAGAGGGGAGGGGCTTATTCTTTGTACCAAGTAAACAAAGGTACTCTGTCAAGCAGAAGTACAAACTCGGACTGAATACTGTCACAGCTCATATTAATTCGGTTACCCTCATTTTGACTTTGAAAATGAAAGTTGTGCCAGTGTTAAACTTAAAGTTAAACAGAAGAAGAAGAAACAATCGACTGTTGATGTTCAACACCTACCCGCAGTAACACCACGACGACCTGGTGTATGCTGCGACGGGCGGACAACATTGTCGCTGCGACTTCTCTGTCGTCCGCATCTGCCGCCTCCAACTTCTACGTCTGGGACGGAAAGCAGGTTTTCACCCACTGTCATTAGCCCTGGAAATTCGTGCTCTGGCACTGGAGACCCGACATCGCTGTGCACACGACGACGAGACACGGGCGATGGGCTGCGACTCCGACTTCCTCTTAAGACTTGAGGAAAATGTGATGGGTTCATTGTAGCAGGTCAAATGCTGTCATTATCAGAGTCGCGAAGCAGTCAGTCGTGAAGTCTTCGTTTTGTTTTGGATTGGAAGAGAGGTCTTATGACCGGAAGTTGACAAGTGGATGGTAATTGTCGACTCACCCAACTCTAAAAATAAATATATTTCTGAATACTCATGCACTTTTGTTGGTGTTGTTTATCTTTGGAATAACTATGAAATATATAAAAAGTATTAAATCTGGCATCTATCTGTTGGTTTGATAGTGCTATGGTTTTGTGGCTCTATGTCTATGCGCATCAATCTTAATTTCTGAAACATTGTATAAAAAGATGCATGAGTCGGTCTTTTTGGCGACACGATTTAGAAGTCAGAATCGAATTTTTATTGCCCAGAATATGTGTGCTGAGTACTGCGTGCAATAATTCATCATAAATTGATTTTTTGAGGCGGGGTAAGCGAGTTATCTCATTGCACTTATTTATAAACTATAACTTTCTCTTTGTGTATGTGGATGTCAGGATGGCCGAGTGGTCTAAGGCGCCAGACTCAAGGATTATCCTTCCCTGATTGGGATTTGAGTGTTCTGGTCCACGAATGTGGGCGTGGGTTCGAACCCCACTTCTGACACATAATTTTTACTTTTTTTTAATTTAAATAATAGTAACAGTACAATACAGCAAGTTTTGCTTTTCTTCGCATTTGATTTGTCTCCATTGCACTTTTCCAATCCGTGTATTTTTGTCCTTTCATTGTTCTCTTGTACTCTCTTGTACTATAAGGCATAAAAAACCAAGAAATTCCTCTGAGGTAGGAAAAACACCCCCGTCCTTACCATTCTCACTGCCACCAACTGAGAAGGTTATTTCCCTTTGACCATTAATATGTCCCTCTATAAGTCCTTGTAGAATCTTAATCCACCAATAACTCCCTAACCGTGTGTTTGACTGGTCCCAATTTTTGTAAGGACCGTCTCAGGAATGTATAGAACCTGTTCACCAAGTTTGGTGACGATCGGTCCGTTCATTCTTGAGATCTATATGCGAACACAAACACAAACACACAAACAAACAAACAAACACATCGACCGAATCCTATACACACCCCTATACCGGGGGTGTAAAAATAGGTGTGGTTACGGTAACCCGACCTACCCTATTTTTAGGGGCCGACCCTATAACTTGTTATTACATTTGTCAAAAAACCCAAAAAAAACACAAGAGAACGAGTGCAGAAAACGCAATGAAAGCGAAAGCGCGCGAGTCGCACACTTATTTCCCTGTCAAGTAGGTTTAATTTGTACACATTAGAAAAAAAAGTTTTATAAAAAAAAGTGATTGCCTACCCTTCCTACCCTATTTTTTTGGGCTATGTTACCGTAACCACACCTTCTTTTTTTTTTGGCCTAATGTATTTTGACTTTTTTGTTCAAATTTCAGTGTGATAACTGTAAAGGATGATGAGTGTGGGTGTGCACACAACTGACCATCTGTACAGTCATACTCTGTATTGTTTTTTTGTGTGTTTCACCCTTAGGGCCTGAACAAAAACCAACTTTCACACCTCCATTAATCCATTATTGGATCCTGCATTGTGTGCAGGTGTAAACTGCAATCATCGCGCCTTTTCACAATTTCAGAGAGACAGTAGCCGGCACTTTCTGATGAGACATTTTATGGTTTATTTGCTGAATGTGAATGAGTAAAATAAAATAAAACGTGTTTGACTTCTGCTCACTGTGTAGGAGCTTTTTATGCTGACCTGTGAGTATTCTTCTTCTTCTTCTGCGTTCATTGGCTGAAACTCCCACGTACACTCATGGTTTTGCACGAGTGGATATTTACGTGTATGACCGTATTTACCCGCCATTTAGGCAGCCATACACCGCTTTAAGAGGAAGCATGCTGTGTATTTTTGTGTTTCAATAACCCACCGAACTGGATTACAGGATCTTTTCCGTGCGCATTTGGTCTTGTGAATGCGTGTACACAGGAAGGGGGATAAGGCACTAGCAGGTCTGCACATAACTTGACCTGGGAGATCGGAAAAATCTCCACCCTTATTAACCAGGCCTGGCCGGGATTCGAACCCATGACCTTCCGCTTGGGAGGCCGCTGTCTTACCACTAGGCCACCGCGCCCCTCACCTGTGATTATAAATAATGTAAGTGCTGTCAAACACAAGTTTTTCTCTGCAATATTCTGCGCAGCCATTTCACTGTGTGTGTGTGTGTGTGTTTGTGTGTGCGTTTGCGTGTGTGTGTGCGTTTGTGTGTGTGTGTGCGTGTGCGTGTGTATGGGTAGTGTGTGAGTGGTTGAGTGTGTGTGTGTCTGTATCCTTGCAGTGTTTGTGTGTGTGTTCATGTATGTGAAAGTGTGTATGCAAGCACATGTGTTTAAAGTGATAATGTCTAACAAAAAAACCTGTCTCTCATTGCCCCAAAAGCTTTATCGTTAAGGTTGTGTGTGATTGTTTGACTGTGTGTGTGTGTGTCCTTGCACCGTTTGTGTGTGTGTTTGTGTGTGTGTTCATGTATGTGAATGTGTGTACGCGCGCACATGTGTTTAAAGTAATATAATGCCAAGTAAAATAATGTGTGGGTGGGTGTGCGTGAGTGTGTATGTGTGTTTGTGGCTGTGTGTGGCTGTGTCCTTACAGTGTCTGTGTGTGTGTTCATGTATGTGAATGTGTGTACGCGCTCATATGTGTTTAAAGTGTTAATTTATAACAAGAAAACTGTCTCTCATTGCCCCAAAAGCTTTATCATTAAGGTTGGGGGTTGTAATAATCATGTGACCACACACCAGGAATACCTTAAAATAAACGTTTAAGCGCTGAGTTACTTAAATTCAAAACAGCTGTGTTTTGAGTGGGAATCCCAGACTGTAATTCTCATTGTAAAGTCCTACCTTTCGCCCCCGAGTTATTCATGCCCTATTCCTAGAGATACAGATTTGATTTTCAGCCAAAAGCTACAGAGTTCGTGTTGGGTGTTGAATAGATGACAACACACACAAGGAAGGTCTTAGAATTAGTGTTTGAGTGTTCTATTTTCAAATCTGAATGCTGTGTTTGGTAGTAATTTCAGACCGTGATATTCTCCAGCGGACTGTGTGTTTGTTTATATTACGCAAAGCATTTTAGCCCTGTATGGCATGGAAAAAGCATGCGTTTGCTAGACTGTAGGTTTGACTTCCTCAATCCAACGGTCTTAATCTGCTTTGACAAATGGGTATCAATGAGGACTAAATAAAATATGATGACGAATGTAATCCGGCTCCTGACACAGGAGAGCTGGGTGAAGCAAACCGCTTGCTGATTAAAATACATTTAATTATTTGGCATAGTTTCGGAGCAGTTTTGAGCAAATCAATGCAGGTGTTTCTAAATTACAGTACAAGGTCCAAATCATCAGAAAACTTTCCAAAATGGTGCCTTCGGTGGGGGCTGGGCCGCTATTGCGCGGGTCCACTATTGCGCGGGGCCCTAACCCTGGTCAACCTCACCAATATTAGTATGTTATTCAACCCTACTCAAAAAGTTATGAACCGATTTTAAATCTCTTTTCAGATTTTGGTAAAGCTTAATGAGTTCGACATCTCCTGTAAGTTTCATTGCCAAACCCTAATTAGTTTAGCGGGTATTCCCGAAAAACCACAGGGTCAGTGCTAATATTGGTGTTTATGGCCTAACCGGAAAAACTTAAAGTCCAAATTAAACATATCCTTGATTTTTTGCGGCCTTTTTTAACCCCGCACATGATCATAAAATAACATTTGACATATGAAAAAAAAGATTTTGGTCATGAAATATATCCGGGGTAGATTATAATGAATTTTTGTGTAAGTGGACATGTTGGTGACATTTTGGTCACTTTTTTCAAAATTGATATTTTTGGTATACAAGTATATATCAATCGATTCTATATCAAAAATGAATGTATTCTGTGCAAAAAACTCATTCCGGGTCAAATTAGGTCAAAAGTTATTGACAAAGTTATTTTAGTCATAAACAACACCGATATTAACCCTGGCCGAAAACTAATCTATAAATAGCTCAGCTATTTTTCAAGATAGAAACTTGTACCTTATATGTTTTTTCATCTACGCATCATTCTCAACACGATGGTATCAATTTTAATTTAAAAAAATTAAAACCAATTTTTAAAATTTTTGACCATTCACTACACCTTCACCGTTCAAGATACACATTTGTTCCTTCTTTCAGAAATGCAAAATTCATCAACAGCTACCTCCTACAACAAACAGAAATCAAATCCAATAAATCAATCAAAAGTTATGACATCAAGAAAAAATGAACACCAATATTAGTGACTTTTTCACGTTTCAACCCTAAAATAATGGTTGCCAGGGTCAAGCATTTCCACTTAATTCTCAAAGGGCTGTGTTATATATGTTAAATGGCATTACAAATAAGGCACAATTTCAAAATATCTCAGCTCTAACTTTATTTTTCAACCTTTGAGAGCCATAAAACAATTAAAGCTTTCTTTTGCCTGTTACAGCCTAATGCATAGTCATAGGGTGGTCAAACTAGAATAATATACATAAGAAAAAGGCCAGGATCATGATTACGAAGAAAAAAAACACTTAAAATCAATATTAAAAAAGTTAGCTTTTTGAGTTGAGTGAAATTTTTCTAAGTCCAATTTAGTCTTGGACTGCACCAATATTAAGGTTAGGATCAACCCTGAGATTGTAAAAAATAATCATAAAAAATCAGTGCTTGTTCTTCTATTACTTTTAAGTGCACATACTAGTCTGTAAAAGTAGCGGCTACAATATCAAGGGTTGAAATGGTGAAAATAGGTGAAAATAAAATAAAAATCCTTCTTTGACCCAAAATCAGCATTTGCTTTCATATGACATTAAGTGTCAAAATTTAACCTAGGATTAGTGTTAGGGTTCCAATTTGTTGCTTGCATTGTACTGAATCAATTTCTATCCATGCACACATGCAAAAAATGGACATGGAATTTATTAGAATTTTTTCCAATTTTTGGGGTTGAAACATGACAAAGTCAACTAATATTGGTGTAAATCGTAAGAAGGTTTTTTTGGCGCCAAAACTATTAAAGAGAGACAAGTGATTGCTTGAAGTAATTAAGGCTTGGAAAAGGTAGATGTCAGTTCTGTACATCATTTAAAGTGTTGAAACTTGAAAAATACAATCTAAAAAAGGGTTAGCGCCACTGTTGTAATTTTTTGACTTTTTCATTAATATTGGTGTAGAACATGACTATTTTCAAACTCAGTAAAACATACATATCTAATGATTGGATAGGCCTAGAGAGAAAAGCTAAAGTGATTTGGAATCATCATTGTATGCTCTACCAAACCCTGTTCGACCCTTGGGGTTTTTAAAAAAAATCGCAAAAATTCTCAAAAAACTTGAGGTGTTGAGAAGTTGCATCTTGAAACGACCTGTTGCTGCATTTTTAGCTATATCTTTCTCAAATATATTTTTCGTGTTTTTTCTTTTCAGAGACAGGTAGGTAGTCATGCAAAGAAGGCACCCTGTGATTTTCAAGGAAATCTAATGATAAATATAGCTCTTAAGTCGACTTTTTGGAGCTCTAACCCTAGACTAATGTTTACTAATATTGGTGTAAATTTAAAGAAGTTTTTTTTGTCTTCATTTTTTTTTGTCATTAGACATTGTTTTCACCAAAACTAACATGGGCATTGTGTAAAGATGCCTTCTCTGCCAAAGGGAACTTGATTTGACTAAAAATAGACTTTTAGTGAACTTAACAAGATGTGGTCTTTCTTTTGTTTATACTGATGAGAGTTTTGCTTACCCAAAGCCCATATTTTCAAAAAGTGCCTCATTTGGGGTTTTATTAAACATAATTGAGAGCCAGGTATTGAAGTGACCTAGAAATGTCTAACCCTGAGCTCATGATATTTTTGTGCCTAACGTTTCTAATATTGGTGAGGTTCATTCTTTCACTTCTTGTGACGTCACTTTTAGGTTTCAAACACCTATATTTTCAAAAAGTGCCTCATTTGGGGTTTTATTAAACATAGTTGAGAGCCAGCTATGCAGGTGACCTAGAAATGTCTAACCCCAGAGCTTGATTTTTTTGGTCCTAACTTGCTAATATTGGTGTAAATCTATATAGCAATACTAAAATGACCACATAATGGTCAGTTTTTAATGAAAAGATCTGAAGATCACTATGTGCCTTCTTTGAACACTTCCAGTAAAGCCCAGTCAATGATTTTGAGAATACATCAAATTTAAGGTGTATATATTTTTTTGCAAAGTGTTTTTTTATTTGTGAATTTGTAATATGGTTAACTTAATATTTGTCTGTGTTTATGTATTTCGTCGGTTATTGTTTTTGTGTGTCTGTGGGTATACTACACCATACAACCCAACCAAGTCCACCCTACACCATACAAACACCATACAACCCCAACCAAGTCCTACCCTACACCATACAATCCAACCAAGTCCACCCTACACCATACAACCCCAACCAAGTCCACCCTACACCATACAACCCAACCAAGTCCCATACTACACCATACAACCCCAACCAAGTCCCACCCTACACCATACAACCCCAACCAAGTACACCCTACACCATACAACCCAACCAAGTCCCATACTACACCATACAACCCCAACCAAGTCCCACCCTACACCATACAACCCCAACCAAGTCCCACCCTACACCATACAACCCAACCAAGTCCCACCCTACACCATACAACCCCAACCAAGTCCCACCCTACACCATACAACCCCAACCAAGTCCCACCCTACACCATACAACCCCAACCAAGTCCCACCCTACACCATACAACCCCAACCAAGTCCCATACTACACCATACAACCCCAACCAAGTCCACCCTACACCATACAACCCCAACCAAGTCCCACCCTACACCATACAACCCAACCAAGTCCCATACTACACCATACAACCCCAACCAAGTCCCACCCTACACCATACAACCCCAACCAAGTCCCACCCTACACCATACAACCCAACCAAGTCCCACCCTACACCATACAACCCCAACCAAGTCCCACCCTACACCATACAACCCCAACCAAGTCCCACCCTACACCATACAACCCAACCAAGTCCCATACTACACCATACAACCCCAACCAAGTCCCATACTACACCATACAACCCCAACCAAGTCCCACCCTACACCATACAACCTCAACCAAGTCCCATACTACACCATACAACCCCAACCAAGTCCCACCCTACACCATACAACCCAACCAAGTCCCATACTACACCATACAACCCCAACCAAGTCCCATACTACACCATACAACCCCAACCAAGTCCCACCCTACACCATACAACCCAACCAAGTCCCACCCTACACCATACAACCCAACCAAGTCCCATACTACACCATACAACCCCAACCAAGTCCCATCCTACACCATACAACCCCAACCAAGTCCCACCCTACACCATACAACCCAACCAAGTCCCATACTACACCATACAACCCCAACCAAGTCCCATACTACACCATACAACCCCAACCAAGTCCCATACTACACCATACAACCCCAACCAAGTCCCACCCTACACCATACAACCCCAACCAAGTCCACCCTACACCATACAACCCCAACCAAGTCCCACCCTACACCATACAACCCCAACCAAGTCCACCCTACACCATACTACCCCAACCAAGTCCCATACTACACCATACAACCCCAACCAAGTCCCATACTACACCATACAACCCCAACCAAGTCCCATACTACACCATAAACCTCAACCAAGTCCACCCTACACCATACAACCCAACCAAGTCCCATACTACACCATACAACCCAACCAAGTCCTACCCTACACCATACAACCCAACCAAGTCCCACCCTACACCATACAACCCCAACCAAGTCCACCCTACACCATACAACCCCAACCAAGTCCACCCTACACCATACAACCCAACCAAGTCCCATACTACACCATACAACCCCAACCAGGTCCACCCTACACCATACAACCCAACCAAGTCCCATACCACACCATACAACCCAAACCAAGTCCCACCCTACACCATACAACCCCAACCAAGTCCACCCTACACCATACAACCCAACCAAGTCCCATACTACACCATACAACCCCAACCAAGTCTCATACTACACCATACAACCCCAACCAAGTCCCATACTACACCATACAACCCCAACCAAGTCCCACCCTACACCATACAACCCAACCAAGCCCACCCTACACCATAAAACCCTAACCAAGTCCCATACTACACCATACAACCCCAACCAAGTCCCACCCTACACCATACAACCCCAACCATGCCCCACCCTACACCATACAACCCCAACCAAGTCCCATCCTACACCATACAACCCCAACCAAGTCCCACCCTACACCATACAGCCCCAACCAAGTCCCACCCTACACCATACAACCCCAACCAAGCCCACCCTACACCATACAACCCCAACCAAGTCCCATACTACACCATACAACCCCAACCAAGTCCCATACTACACCATACAACCCCAACCAAGTACCATACTACACCATACAACCCCAACCAAGTCCCACCCTACACCATACAACCCAACCAAGCCCACCCTACACCATACAACCCCAACCAAGTCCCACCCTACACCATACAACCCCAACCAAGTCCCACCCTACACCATACAACCCCAACCAAGTCCCACCCTACACCATACAGCCCCAACCAAGTCCCACCCTACACCATACAACCCCAACCAAGCCCACCCTACACCATACAACCCCAACCAAGTCCCATACTACACCATACAACCCCAACCAAGTTCCACCCTACACCATACAACCCCAGCCAAGTCCCACCCTACACCATACAACCCCAACCAAGTCCACCCTACACCATACAACCCCAACCAAGTCCCACCCTACACCATACAACCCCAACCAAGCCCACCCTACACCATACAACCCCAACCAAGTCCACCCTAAACCATACAACCCCAACCAAGTCCCACCCTACACCATATAACCCCAACCAAGCCCACCCTACACCATACAACCCCAACCAAGTCCCACCCTACACCATACAACCCCTACCAAGCCCACCCTACACCATACAACACTACATTCTGATTTAAAAAAACAACTCAAATATTCGAACGCATAGCCATAGGGTGATCAAAGAAGAGAAAATGACAACGGGAATACTTATTGACCATACATATGAAAAGAAAATAAATTTAAATCAATATCACAAATTTTGGCTTAGGAGCAAAATCAGCATTTACTTTCATATGACGTTAACTGTCAAAATTTAACCTAGGGTTAAAGTTAGGGTTCCAATTTGTTGCTTGCATTGTAATGAATCAATTTCGATCTGTGCACACATGCAAAAAATGTGCATGGAATTAATTATGATTTTTTTAAATTATGACACTATATAGATTGACACCAATATTAGTTCCGTTAGGCCAGACCCCAGACCCTGACTGACTTTTTCATCTAATATTGGTGAGCCCTGCCTAATGGAACTAATATTGGTGAGTTTTAAAAAAATGACCACAGAATGCTTAGTTTTGACCCCAAAGGTCTGAAATTAACTGTGTGTACTATTTAAATGCTTTTGAACAGACCCGATGGAACGAAAATTCGAAAAAATGTTTTTTTACACTTTTGAAACTATACTTTTGGTCATTAAAGTCATAATTTTTATTTCATCAAAATTTCCTTTTGTATATCGATTTATAATGACCTTAGGGTTCATAACGCCAAATTTCAATCATCTAGAACAAAAACTATGACTTTGAGAGCATTTTTAAATTTCTTGATTTTTAAGTTTAAATTTGTCAATATTGGTGTTTCTGGACATACACCACTATTAATTGACCACTTTGACCCCAGGAAGTCAAAACCCGACTTTTGCCATCAAAAAACCCTAAACCCATGAAAAAGTCAGAAAAGTCACCAATATTAGCTGGGGCCTCACATATATCAGATTTGGATAGTCATAATATGCACCAATATTTTTGAGCATGACGGAGGATCTAATATTGGTGAGGTTCAGCTAATATTGGTGCTGTTGGACATACACCAATATTATATGACCATACCCGCTATTGCGCGGGTCTAACCCTAACCCTAACCCTAAAGATTCGCGCAATAGCGGCCCCGCGCAATAGCGGCCCGCGCAATAGCGGGCCGACCCCCTTCGGTGTACATTCTTTAAAGGTTCTCATGAATATTTAAAATATACATAGTTTATGTGGGTCATCAAATGCTTGAAATCTTTGGTAGTTATGAATATAGGCTGTAAACAGACATGCTGGTCCATGTTCATTTTGATCCCAGACAATAAACCAGAGATACTCCTCCAATCTGCATAATTAAAGTAGTAAAAGTCAAGACAGAGAGACAGAAAGACACAGACAAATACAAAGACACGTATAAACAGACATATCGTCAGTGGCCTTCGAAGACCTCGTAACTTACATTTTCCCGATTTTCGGATTTGTACATGGTTCCGTCCCTTGATTTTTTTCCTATCATCTGTGAAAAGCTTGTAACTCTATCTATTTTGCAAAGGTCTTTTTTTCCTGATTTTAAAAACCTCGTATTGCCGTTGGGTGTTGAGACATTAGCGACATTTGCGGGAAAACCTCGTATTGTCTGTTTGAATCCCTGCGAGTCTGTTGAAAATCCTCGTAATTGTTCCTTAAATTCAAAACAAAAAAGTGAAAACCTCGTATCTACACGTTTTGATCTGGTGAAGAGGAATTTGATTTTTAAAACACTCATTATCTCAGAACTATGATTTTGAAGATACGAGGTCTTCGAAGGCCACTGACGATATGTGCACCCACATACACCCAAACAGACGTTCTCTCTCTCTCTCTCTCTCTCTCTCTCTCTCTCTCTCTCTCTCTCTCTCTCTCTCTCTCTCTCTCTCTCTCTCTCTCTCTCTCTCTCTCTCTCTCTCCAAATACACTCCCTTCCCACACATTCAGGATGAAGAGAAACACAATCATTTTATTTAAAAACAGATTTATGCAGCTTTGGCTTTTGTCCCGGTGGACTTCGATGATAAGGTATGACGGAAAAACACAGCTATCAACATTCAACTATGGAGAAACTTGGCAGAAAATTGTACACGTAACACTCACAGACACAGACAAAACAGAAACCTGACTGCCAATACTCTCACTTTTACAAGACGAGCATAAAGCAATCACATAAGAAGTAAAAATCAGAAGATTTGTCTAAATTGTACGCACACATACAAACCAGTCACCTTATTTAGACGATAAGCTGAGGAAGCAGAAGGATTGAAAAGCGGTCTAAGTGAGAAAGGTATGGCAACATGGCACTCAACACTTAAGTTTCCTGTAAAAGGAGTTGTTTACCCTCACAGAATAAGTCAGAAATAGAGACAGCTTTGTCGATAAAAGTAATGAATCGAAAGGAGATAGTTCTGAAGAGACAGAAAAATCGTACGGACATGCATAATAGAAAACTTTGTTTGTGTGTGTATGTGTCTGCATTAGCACATGTATGCCAGCTTGGTTTTCTTTTTCCCCTTCTCTTTGTATGTCATTGTGTGTGTGTTCTCTCAATGTGTGTAGGTCTGAATGAATGCATGCCTGCGCGTATACATACATGCAAGTGGAATTTTGTTTTTGTCCCTGTGCTTATGTACCTGTTTGTGTGAGTCTGTCTCTGTCCATGTGTGTGTACTATATTGAGAGTTTGAGTATACAATCAACCATTAAAACCCAGTACATGTTCTACAACAGCATTCAGTCTAGATCTGGCCCACTAACCTTTCTAAATCTGAAACCAGCCGTACGCTTGGTTTCAACAGGAGTTTGTACTCAAATTTAACACCCAACCCCCCCCCCCCCCCCCCCCCCCCTGATTGTAAAATGAACCGGTGGGTATTGTCTGCGAAGATTCATAGCAAAACTAACACTCAATTCCAGTCTTTTAAGTGAATATGAAAAACTAGCACCCAGTTACAGTCTTAAGTGTAAAACTAAAATTGTATCACCATGGCTTCTTACTGAATGCAGTGTGTATCACCATGGCTTCTCACTGAATGCAGTGTGTATCACCATGGCTTCTCACTGAATGCAGTGTGTATCACCATGGCTTCTCACTGAATGCAGTGTGCAGGGGCGGCCGAGGGGGGGGGGGGGGTTTCTGGGGTTCCCAGAAACCCCCCCCCCCCCAGCCAAAAAATAAAAATATTTTTGTGTGTTTTTTGGGGTTGAGTTTCAATTTTTGGGGTATTAATCAGTGACAAAATCTGCTGCCTGAAACTGGTAATGATCATCCTCAGAATGCACCAGATTGCACCATTTTGCATCCTTTTTTTCAAAATTTTCCGGGGGGGCATGCCCCCGGACCCCCCTAGCAAACTAGGCGCTTTGCGCCGTCGGCTCGGTGCTTCACACTGTACCCATATCTTCACAATATACTTTTGGAAACCCCCCCATAAAATGATCTGATCCGCCCCTGGTGTGTTTCACCATGGCTTCTCACTGAATGCAGTGTGTATCACCATGGCTTCTCACTGAATGCAGTGTGTATCAATGACAATGGTTGTTGCATTCACAGGGCCTGAATGATATCGTCATCCCAATCACTTGATCATAAAACTTGCAAAGGAAAGACAGGGCAAAGCATTTTTTTTTATGATGTGAAGCTGATGGGACACGTAACTAATAACACACAGAAAAAGATTTATCTCTAATACACACGAGGAATCCAAGCACAAAAAAAGTCTACCCAGTAATTTCATTTTAGTTTCAAGCTAGTACATTATCTTTCTTTGGTAATTAAGCTCAGTATCTACATCATGTCTTCTTTCTAACCATACCTTGTATCTGGAGCTAACTTCTATACCTAACACTTAAGTTTCAGTTAATAATATAGTCAATCTGTTCCTTACATTCAGTATGACAATCTTTATAGCAATGTATTTTTTTGAAAAAACGATAAAGTGTACTTAGTTTGGTATAAAAACTGGTAGCAGCCACCTTGTAGAGTCCTACTTTGGGTGTAATCCACCCTTAAAAAACACGCGATGAAGTTGCGGCACAGATGGCTGGCCATCAATGTGGCGGGCCACTTCCGATTTCTGCCGCCAATGTTTTGGTTTTTGAGAGCAGACGCATTCCATGATTTGACACGTCATTACAACGCTCATGTAGGGAAATGTCACTCATCATCAGCTGTTGTGTGGATAACACACGACTCCTACCAAAGCAAGGTTAGAATGGAAAAACAGAGCAGTGTAGCGATATTCTGTCGCGATTCGAGCGCGTGCTTTGCGGTCACGTACACCGCTGGACTGCCGAACCGGCGTGTCAGTTGAATCGCTGCATCATCCTTTTGCGACAAACTACACATATATGTAAGTGACGTTTGTTTACAATTTTGTTTTATTGGAGTACCTTTACTTCACTTTGAAAGTGCATGCGGGTTTTTTTCATGATGCGTAGGAAAGTGCAAGTGTCTGTGCATGCAATCATTATTTTGGTCGCCGAGTGAAAAAGTATGGTACGCGACTTTTGACATATTGAGAAGAGAGCAAGGTCACAAAACAGCTTCGTTTTTTTGGTAAGGATAGCATATTATACTGAAAAAACAGTTGGTTTTGCTTCCCAGACCCTACGGCTTTCAGTGTCAACGTTCGTCTTTCATTGTTTATTTATTTATCTTTGTTTTTCTGTTTTTAGGAGCAGTTCTGTCTTCTATAAACGGAGTGCGTTTGAAAAAAAAATCTTGTATATATTTTTTTTATATATTATTTTTGTTTATTTGTTTGTTTATTAAAAGACCCTTTTGCTCTCAGAAAAGGCTTACACCATATTTGAGAAAAACTATTAAGTTACGTTAACTTTTTTCTGCAGGAAAAATATGGCGAAAGACTACAAAGATGTTGATCCATTTTGTGAACCCTCAACTTCACAGTCACCTGTTGTTGACTGGAGTCGATGCATTTTCTGTCAGAACAAGACAACAGAACATCTGAACTGCCCAGCAGTGGGTACAAGGAGTGGCGAAGGATACACTTTGTTTGCTGAAAATGTCCAACAGTTTCTTGCATGCGGTTTTGACCTTCCTGTAACTGTGGGGGTATTTCAACTAGATGATGGATCTGGGATTAAAGAGACTGTTCAGAAAAATAGTGCATCGTGGCATAAGTCTTGCAGAGAAAAAATGGGCAAGCGAAGTTTGGAAAGACTTCAAAAGAAAGCTGAGAAACGGCAGGCAGAGGACAGAGCAGCCACCTGCAGCTCAGCCAAAACAAGACGATCTGCTGGCACTCCGGCGTCATCCAAAGATATTTGTTTCTTTTGTAATGAGAGCTCTGGCAAGTTGTACAGCGCAGCAACATTTGGACTGGACTATAAGGTGAGACATGCAGCTAACCTTCTTCAAGACAAGGACTTGCTTAAAAAGCTTGCTGCTGGAGATATGATTGCTACAGATTCACAATATCATCTGAAATGTTTGATTTCCCAGTACAATCGTGCCAATAAATACGAAAAGGAACTGAACTGTGACCAGAGCAACAGTTCTGTTTGTCATGGCATTGCTTTTGCTGAGCTGGTGTCATATATCCAGAGTTTTGAACATGACGAAACAACAGCCACTGTGTTCCGTATGTCAAAACTTTGCACACTGTACAATACTCGACTACAGGAGCTTGGAGTTAGTTGCAGTCTGCATACCACAAGACTCAGACAGAAACTACTGGATGCATGCCCTGAGCTTCAAGAATGCAATACAGGTCGCGAAAGAGATGCTACTCTTGTCTTCAAACGTGACCTGGGATATGCAGTGAGCAAGGTTGTTGATCATCATGATTCTGACGCCTTGCTGCTTGCACAAGCCGCCAAGATTGTCCGCAGAGAGATTTTCTCGAAGCAGGAAAACTTCAATGGGGATTTCCTTGAAAACTGCCAAGAAAATGCAACACCATCTTCGTTGAAAGCTCTCGTCAGTATGATTTTGGATGGGCCAGGAAACTCCATCAAAACAAGCAATTCATCACAAGAGGAGGCTGCATTAGGACAAAAGTAGTCACAGGCAGCGCTTACCATTTCTCAGCTCCTCGTATTTAACAGCAGAAAACATGCACCAAGAGATCCCTTGAAGGACACCCGTCGTAACCATGCAAAAGAGAAGGAAACTCCGCTTCCTGTTTAACTCGGACTGAAAATACACGCCGAGACCAGGAAGTATGGTATTATTGATATTCTGTACAATCTGGGTCTGTCAGTTTCCTATGATAAGGTTATACGTATTTCCAATGACCTAACTGACTGTTCTCTGTTTTCAAGGTTATATATAGCCTGCCAGGTAAGACAAGGAAACATGGAAGAGTTTTTCAGACATGAAAATCAACCCTTCCCCCCTTCTCTTGCCAAGCTGTCAGAAATTAGGTCTGGTAAAAAGTCTGATTTACTTGCCTGCCTCGAGCGCTGTGCATCAAACGGGGAGTATGCTTCTGCTGAACATGACCGCTTGCTGTATGACAATGCCAAAGAAAGTATCCCTGAAGTCGTCATGCCCACTGAGGAAGAGCTCAACGTTCTTGATGAGCTTCTTGACGCAGAGCTGACTCCTGTCCACAACGACACGCTACTTCTGGGCGTTGAAACCCAATGCCAAGACATCACTAATCATTCTGCAAAGATCCTTGATGGTGCTTTCATTATTCAGATGTCTCCAAAGCTGTGCAGGACATTTCACGACTACAGTGAAACGGTTTTCATGCCTTACATGTTACAGCAACTGAGCAGTGTACAGCGAGTTGATGTCGTCTGGGATGTTTACCGCGCAGACAGCCTGAAGACAGCAACAAGACAGAAAAGAAGCCAGGGACAGCGCAGGAGAGTCTCAGGTGCAGCACCAATTCCTACAAACTGGAAAGGCTTCCTAAGCAACAACGCAAACAAAGAAGAGCTCTTCCAGTTTCTAGCAAAAGAAATTTCGAGATGTGTGGTTGATCCCGGAAAACTGATTGTGAGCACTTCTAACGAGAAAGTTGTTTGCTCTAATAACAGTTACACAACCGAAGGCTTGGAGCCGTGCACGCATGAGGAGGCAGACACAAGGCTCTTTCTGCATGCTGCGGACTGTGTCAAACAGGGCCAAACAAGGATCATCATCAGGACTGCAGACACTGACGTCATCGTATTTGCCGTCTCCGTTGCACGTAAACTTCAAGCAGAGGAGATGTGGGTGGCGTTTGGAACTGGGAAGCACATCAAGAACATCCCAGCGCACGAAATTGTGTCAGCCCGGACAAGTGCACGTCGTTACCAGTATTCCACGCCCTTACGGGGTGTGATACGGTTTCCTTCTTTGCAGGGCACGGAAAAGCTAAGGGATGGCAGACGTGGAGCGTGTATCCTGAAGTCACAAAAGCATTTCTTCAGATCGCATCCTGCAGCGAGCAAGTGACTTCTTCAACCTTTGAAATCATAGAACGTTTTGTGGTCTTGATGTATGACCGCAGCAGCTCTTGTTTGAAAGTGAACGAGGCACGAGAAAAACTCTTTTCTCAGCGGAACAGATCCATCGAGTTCATTCCACCAACATCTGATGCTCTCAAGCAACATGTCCTCCGAGCAGCTTTTCAAGGACGCGTGTGGAGCCAGTGCCTTGAAAAAACTCCGGAGCTTCCTTCTCCTTCTGAGTATGGATGGAAAAAGGAAGGCCAGCTCTGGCAGCCTGTGTGGATGACACTGTGTCAGGCCCAGGATGCCTGCTACGAACTCATAAAGTGTGGTTGCAAGAAAGTGTGCAGAGGCCGCTGTAAGTGTGCATCAGTGCATCTGAAGTGTACTGCGCTTTGTGGCTGTGGTGGGGATTGTTGGGTGAGTGAAAACAGATGTACGTCATGCTCAGTCCTTGTAGAGTTAAGAGAGATCTGACTGGGCAAGAGCTATACAGGGGCGGATCAGTTGCTTTGTAAGGGGGCGGGGGGGGCACTTTGAATCGAACGTGAATATGATGGGCGCGAAGCGCCCGACTTTGCTAGGGGGGTCCGGGGGCATGCCCCCCCGGAAACAATTTTGGCCCAATGAAGCAAAATGGTGCCATCTGGTGCCATTTGAACTTAGAAATGGTCATAAAATCAGCTTTCCAATTTTTATTTTATTCGGGGGGGGGGGAGGGGGGGCACGTGTCCCCCCCCCCTCGTCCGCCCCTGGCTATAAAATATTTCATTTTGTCCTAACGAGTGTGAAAATTCATACTCAACTTGTTTGTGAAAGCTGAACTCATGAAATGTTTGTGGTTTTTTTTGTTGTTTTTTTTTTTTTTTTTGGGGGGGGGGTAGATTTTTATGGGGTCAGGCCAGACACTTAAAATTGTATTTTTGAATCTTGTTATCTGTGTGAAGTAAATGTTTACCTCTTATCATTGTTAAGCTGTATTAGCATCAAACGTGTACGAAAAGTAATAACCTGTGCTCTTGATTAGAAATACGAGCATTCTAAGGGTATTTTATTTGACCTAGATTGCGGACACAGCCCTGTCTAACTTAGAGTGTTCAAAATTGGCTGCTACCATTTTTTATATTCAGCATGGTGTTAGGTATCATCACAGCAAATTTCAGATTGCTATATAAAAATGCCTTCTGATGGCATTTTTTTGTGCTAAACAGATTGACTAATAATAATAATAAATAACTTTTCTATGGCACAAGTCCCAGCAATTGGCTCCAGGCGCTTTACAATTTCATTCTACATTCTACAGTTCTTCATCGTTGTTTTTCCTTGCTCGTTTTGCATCGTTTGAATAAACAATAAAGGACGGGAAACAACAAGGATGTAGTTCTACTCCAGATAAACCAACTTTTATGATCTCTCGGCCTATTTAGACTAAGTAAATGTTTTTTCAGCTTGTTTTTTTACAGGACACCCAGCATTAGAGAAATCTTTACAGTGCCTTATATAACACTACAGCAACACACATTAGACAAGGAAATTCGCATTTCTGACAATAGATGGAAGCAAAAGGTAACAATTTCTCACAAACTATAATTATTACGGGAATTTGGGCCTCTCCTTGTAAAAAAACAAAAAACATTTGCTGGATAAGGAGGAGGGGTACGTTTCAGTATCCTTGGAAACCCTCCGCCCCCTTAGATTCAGCCCTGCCTTACACATTGTGGTCTGAAAACATCTTTCTTTATTTGGTGTTTAACGTCGTTTTCAATATATGTAAGACTTGTCAAAATTATGAACTTTACCACTTATTTACCAATCAACTAAATTTATATTTAGAACCCCCCGAAAATGGCGTATGGCTGCCTGAATGGCGGGGTAAAAACGGTGATACCCGTAAAAACCCATGCGTGTAAAAACATGAGTGAACGTGGGAGTTTCCGCCCATGAACAAAGAAGAAAAGAGATATTCAGAACAATGTCTACCATTTAAATATTGTTTCTAACACCAACAGCAGTCATTCATTTCTTTATTTGGTGTTTAACGTCGTTTTCAACCACGAAGGTTATATCGCGACGGGGAAAGGGGAGCCACTTGTTAATTGTTTCTTGTTCACAAAAGCACTAATCAAAAAATTGCTCCAGGGGCTTGCAACGTAGTACAATATATTACCTTACTGGGAGAATGCAAGTTTCCAGTACAAAGGACTTAACATTTCTTACATACTGCTTGACTAAAATCTTTACAAACATTGACTATATTCCATACAAGAAACACTTAACAAGGGTAAAAGGAGAAACAGAATCCGTTAGTCGCCTCTTACGACATGCTGGGGAGCATCGGGTAAATTCTTCCCCCTAACCCGCGGGGGGACCAGGGAGGGGTAAATCCTTCCCCCTACCCCGCGGGGGGACCAGGGAGGGGTAAATCCTTCCCCCTAACCCGCGGGGGGAACCAACAGCAGTGATCAACAATGAAGGAAATGACGAGCAGAGAAAAAAGACTAACAACACTCAGAGAAGAAAAATCCGTGCATACACAAAATTACTGTGGATGTATGGCTGAATAGAACAAGTACGTTTGTTTTTTCGATGACCGAGGAATTGCATAGATCTAGAGGGTGAGCATATCAAAACACACACACTTGACTTTAAAAACCCTGTTGCTTTTGTGGAGGCATTGGTCTTCTACATATCAGAATAATGTCAAACACTCACACTCACTCAAAAAAATACATCAACTCATTCAAGAGTCAAACTCTACTGAAACACAGCCAAATCATGAGAAGAAAATATTGAAATCTGAAATTTAAAAATTTTTAAAATATAAGAATGAAAGGAAAACTTTTTCGAAAATATGAAGAGGCATCTACGCAGCTTGTGTGTCCTTGTTCAAACTGTGAGAGGTGTAGCTGGATACTTTAATCACAAATATAGCATGACTTCCCTTCTTTGTCTCCGTTATTCTAGTAGTGAGAAAATATCCAGCGATATTTCTCTGTAGGCCTAAAGTTCGGCCTTGACCTAGGCAAAATAACTTGCGCAGCCGCAGTGACAAGTAAATGGAAAACTTGAATGAAATGTACAGCTGCAGCACGTGGGTAGCACCCGCACATCGTTATCACTTAACGTTTATTTCGTGCGTAGTGTTCTTCTTCTTCAGCGTTCCAGCGTAGTGTTAAAATTGCGCCTTGCCAAGACTGACACAAAATATAGTTCTACAACTTCTCCTTACTTTGGTTATGCCATATGTGCGTTACAGCTCCGAATCATCCATAGTATCGCGTGGTATTTTGTCTCGACGGGGTGAATGAATATAATGAAGTCAGTCTCGGCAGAGCCTCGAGTGACGTCATCATATTCATTGACCCAGTCTCGACAAAATACCACGCGATATCATGGATGGACGGAGCTGTAACGTATACATATAAAAGTCAAATGAAAGTAGGTAATCTTGTCTAAAATAAAAGGGATGGACAGAGAAAGAAAGAAAGAAAAAGAAAGTGAAAAATTCAACACACTCAGCTCACGAAAGAATCTGTTGCATACCGACAGAGGGAAGGGAGACTCAGACAGCTGAAATTTTGTGCACGAAAATTTGGTCAGAAGTTCTCGTATTTTGTTTGGCAGGAATGTAAGCAGCTGGTCGTTAATGGAAGAAAAGCTCAGGTTTCACGAGAAAAATGGAACAAAGACAGATATAACAATAAAAAAAATAAAAAAATATATATAAAATAAAAAAATATTACAAATAATTTTTTGTTAAAACACTGCACAAGACAAGAACATAATCTGCCACTACCTCTTCTACCAAACCCACCACAACAATTACAATCAATGGCTGAATAGTGGTACCTGCCATAAAAGGACACCACCAAACAGTGGCCCTACATTGTAGGTGTTTCTGCATGACTGGTATGTTTTGGTCATATTCACAGACAAATGGATACAGGGCCGAGTGCACGAGAAAGTTACCAATCGGATGAGAGTCGGCCACAGTGTTGGATTGGTTGGAATTGAAATTTGTTGCGATTTGAACCAATCAGACCCCGCGGTTTGTTCTCACCCGTTTGGGTCTTACCAACTTTCGCTTCGTACCTCAGCCCAGGTGTCCTTTATTGGGAGGTGTCCTCTCATCAGAGGGGCCTCTCATCCCAGTGGCCTCTCATCGGAGGGGCCTCACATCCCAGTGTCCTCTCATCGGAGGGGCCTCACATCCCAGTGGCCTCTCATCGGAGGGACCTCACATCCCAGTGGCCTCTCATCGGAGGGACCTCACATCCCAGTGGCCTCTCATCAGAGGGACCTCACATCCCAGTGGCCTCTCATCGGAGGGACCTCGCATCCCAGTGGCCTCTCATCGGAGGGACCTCACATCCCAGTGGCCTCTCATCGGAGGGACCTCACATCCCAGTGGCCTCTCATCGGAGGGGCCTCACATCCCAGTGTCCTCTCATCGGAGGGACCTCACATCCCAGTGGCCTCTCATCCCAGTGTCCTCTCATCGGAGGGACCTCACATCCCAGTGTCCTCTCATCGGAGGGACCTCACATCCCAGTGGCCTCTCATCAGAGGGACCTCACATCCCAGTGGCCTCTCATCAGAGGGGCCTCACATCGCAGGTACCACAGTAACTGTGAAAAGAAGCCTTCCTAACTTTTTTAAACCTAAGTGATTGTCCAAGGGTAACCACACCATCTGCACGAAAAACTGAGTACAAAACACACCGATCTAACTCAGAAAGCTACATCTGAACACAGCAAGCCAAACACTCATTAAGTACTTTCAGCTAAAAGGGATAGAAAGAGGATGACACAAGACTAAACAAAAACGAAAAGTTGCAGTACAGAAGAAAAGAGAGAAGGAAGGAACTAGCAGCAAGGCAGTACAGTTTAGTACTGTGGTCTGGGTGTGTTACACAACTCACACCATCTCCAACTTCATTCACAAGTCAATACAAACTTATCAAACTACCAAACACCAACAGGAAAGGAAGCCTCTTGTACACAGGCAGACACACATACTAACAGCAACAGTAACACACACACAAACACATGTACACACACACACATATATATGAACACAGACTTGGACACACACAGGCTAACAGTAACACACACACACGCACACACACACACACACACACACACACACACACACACACAGCTATATGCATACACCCACATACACATGTATACAAACACACACAAATGGTTCTACTCTACTTTTAATGTTTATGGCACAGAGTAGCGCTGAGTTAAAAAAGACATTCCAAACTCGCTCCACAACCAAAACGCACAACTCGGAAGCATGCAGCACTAAACTAATAAAATGGTTCAGTGAAAAGCAACACAGGGTAAACATCACTACATCGCTCTGCCCCTCCCTTACCCTACCCCCCCACCCCCAACACCAGTTGGCATATATAGTGAATAAAGATTTGCATTGAAATGTCATGATCTTTTGGCTTTCTTTATTTGGTGTTTAACGCCGTTTTCAACCACGAAGGTTATATCGCGATGAGGAAAGGGGGGAGATGGGATAGAGCCACTTGTCAATTGTTTCTTGTTCACAAAAGCACTAATCAAAAATTTGCTCCAGGGGCTTGCAACGTAGTACAATATATTACCTTACTGGGAGAATGCAAGTTTCCAGAACAAAGGACTTAACATTTCTTACATACTGCTTGACTAAAATCTTTACAAAAATTGACTATATTCTATACAAGAAACACTTAACAAGGGTAAAAAAGAAACAGAATCCGTCAGTCGCCTCTTACGACATGCTGGGGAGCATCGGGTAAATTCTTCCCCCTAACCCGCGGGGGGATCTCAAAACATCACAAGGGGGGTAATAGGACATGCACAGACAATTCATTTCTAAGGGAGATTACTACCCGGAGTCAAGCTAAAACAGACGCACAACCAAACCATCTATGTACATATAAGTACTTGAGTGCACACACTTCAACTGATTGGGATACACAGTCGCACAGACAAACAGCTAACAAAAGCGCTAACAAATAAATATGCATGCTATGGTTTTTAACCTACACCTTAAGAATGTCACACCCAGCAACACTGACACTACAGTATCATAAATTACCCTACCCTAGTGTTAAAGGATCACTCCGCCTCGTGAAAACACATGGCCTCACTGTCTCAGATCTAGCCAGGCTTTAACATGGAATAAAACCACCCTTCCTCTTGGTTGCATAGCAAAAATTAACACCCTGACCTTTTGTTGTGATGAGATAAGGCCTAAAAAAAAAATACGTGTGGTTACGGTAACCCGACCTACCCTATTTTTAGGGGCCGACCCTATAACTTTTTATTACATTTGTCAAATTTTTTTTTAAAAAAACAAGAAAACGAGTGCAGAAAACGCAATGAAAGCGAAAGCGCCCGAGTCGCACACTTATTTCCCTGTCAAGTAGGTTTAATTTGTACACATTAGAAAAAAAAAGTAAAACAAAAAAAAAAGTGATTGCCTACCTTCCTACCCTATTTTGTTTGGCTATGTTACCGTAACCACACCTCTTCTTTTTTTTTGGCCTAACATTTTGTGATTAATTCATTTCGGAAAATTTCACGAAAAAAACATTTTTCTTTTAATAGCACTGTGCACAAAGAGGACCAAGGCTCTTCAATTTGGGTATGTGACCAAGTGGAGGGATGGTCTTATCCCATGTTAAAGCCTGACCAGATCTGAGACAGTGGGGCCAACTGTTTTCACGAGGCGTAGTGGAGCTTTAAAATACATCATTGTACATAAATACATGAATAAGATCAGTCATTTTCAGCATCTTTGTGATCAGAAACAGGAGGCGAAGAATCCGACATGAGTACATTTTCAAAATAAATCATATGTGTACATGTACAGTACAGGACCCCAACAGTAACCCACGTTATTTGGTATGTACCAGTATAGAAAATGTTGACTTAAATTTTGATCATTGTATCTGTTCATTGTATGCGCTGAAATCAACAACAGAAGAACTAAGATTTACCTTTTTGGGTGGTTGTAAAAATGTGTATGTGCTGTTCTTGTATTGGCGAGTACACAATTGTTTTGTTTTTCAACTTTGTTAATCTCACCCTGTGACTTTGTTGTTGACTATGTTGTTTAGATTTTTGGTTGTAAATAGATAACCAAAATAATATAGGTTATGTTGAAATGTGTCCCCAATACGGTAGATGTCCACATATGATTTGTGCATATCATGAGTCCCTTGAGACAGCTGGCAGAGGATACAGTGGCCTTTACGTCGCACATACACACAAAACACACACATGTAACGATAACAGTATGCATATTTGTACTTTAAGAAGCAGAGTGGTGAAACTGAAACGTTCCATATTGCTGTGGCTAGCAGTAGCAAGATCACAAATTCTCTGTCAATTTTTAAATTAAAAAAAAATACACATCTGAAAGAAGAAAGAGAATATTGGTATCTTTTCCAATGATCTTACTTTCTCTTATTCTATACCTATACATGCATTTCATTACTCTAAGAGTCTCACAGAACATTGAGTATAAGCAAGCTACTTTTGTGGAACAATAAATGATATCTCAAAATCACTCAGACTTCCAAGAACTGAGCATTAGAAAGTTTGTTTGTTTGTTTATTTGTTGCTTAACGTCCAGCCGACTACGCAGAGCCATATCAGGACGAGGAAGGGGGGGGGGGGGATGAAGGGGGCCACTTGTCAAGCGATTCCTGTTTACAAATGCACTAACCCATTACTTGTGTCCCAGCAGGCTTTAGTAAAACTAAATTAATACCTACTGGAAGATTACCAGTTTCCAGTATGTTAAAATAGGCTTAACCTATCTACTGCTGGACTTACATCAGAACACGAACAGATTAAACTATACATGAATCGCGAGACAAGCGGCAAGAGAAGAGATTTTTGGAAAAAATACAGGTGAATGAGCAAGAAGGCAGAAAAAAGAAAAGAATTCATGAAGAAAAAGAGAGCATGACAGGAAAGAGGAACCAAAAATCTACCTAACAGCAAACTAGAAAGCTCCTGCGGTTCCAAAAACAGGAGGGGCCTTTAATTTCATAACCGCAGTGCCCCACTGCGGGAGCATTAGAAAGTGTGTAAGGAAATGTTTCCCAAAAAGAACTAGTGTTACACATGGTTTTTCACTGACCATCATTTTAAGTCAGATCTGTAAGTAAACTACAAAGATTTACATATTTTGATCGATCATTTCATTCAACTTTTCTAAAAATATTACATTTTCCTCATAAATAAATTTTCTAATGATTACATACTTTTCTAGTAATATACAATTTCTTTCCTAGAAAAGACAAAGCTAGAATATTTGCTTTGGTCAACTGTCCTAACTTATATCGTTTAGAATAATCTATAAGTTCATCAAAAACTACTGTACTCATTTACATTTTTGACAACAAAACAGGACATAATTTGTAACATTCACATCCACGAGCAGAGCAGATGTCAAAAATACACCATCACACTTTCAGAACATCACTTCGCAAAACGTTTGGCAAGAAGACCAGCTACAACTAGAAGCAACAAATGTTCAGATGTCCAAATACCCAGTAACTTAACAGAAATAAGACAGACTCAACAGCGTACAAAGATTATCGGTTCTGTACAACACACAGCGCTGAGGTGCCAAGCAGATAAAACAGACACTGACTATTGGTGACTAGGAGTGGTCAAAAATCGTGAGAAATTCACACTGATCTTAGCAATATCAAACCATATTTGGAAGAGAAAACAAAAACAAGAAAAGGAAAAACGAAGCAAAGAAAGCAGATTAAATTAAAAAAATAAAAATAACAATAACATCTGAATAACCAAGAAAAGTAAAAATAATGTTTGCATTTCAAAAAAAGATTGTGTTGAAATTAACTTCAATTCATCATTATCTCGACATCAATGCTTCCCGCTTAAAAAGAACACCAAAATGTAAGCATTATATAACTCAGTCTATGTAACTCAGTCTATGTAAATGAGATTCCTTAGACCTTTCACCCGTGACACGAACTTTCATCAACCTCAATGACATTTTTGCTTTCAATTTATCTGGATGGCTAAGTCACATGATAATAGTAGAAACAAACCTTCCCCAGAACACTGCTCACCAACCACTTTCTTTCCTCACAATCCTATTCAACAAATGCAAATACTTTGAAAGTCTGCATTTTCTGTTTTTTTGCAATCCTTTTTGGTAGAACGCTTGATTGTTTTAACAAGATAAATGACACAATAACAAAAATCACCGAAGTCCAAACAAAAATGCAAAAATAAGATTCGGAGCAGCTAACTCTTCTGTGATCAAGTACATATTCAAAAAGCCAGAAAAATATGACAGATGGATTTCATTGTGAGAATTACGAAGAAAAACTGTACAGAATAGTTGTCTGACTGTAACAGCACATGGCACCATTTTAACCTGTCTATACACACACCTGTACACATGAAAGACTTGACTTGCATCTTTAGTTCAACACTAGGGTAGCTATGCATTATGCTTATTCCGGCACTTCACACGCACGTTCCTTCTATGTACACTGGCCTAGATCTTGCATGGAAAATGAATATCACGAACTAACTCCACTCTGAATTAAAACAGAATTATCTACACCTAAAGGCATATTAGTACACTCATAATTGAAAGCTAAACCACATCACAGAATTACTGTTATTGCTAAGTAACATTAACCTGCCATTCAATTCTTCTTTAACTGACAATATCACTATGCTACGAGCCCAATAGTTTAATCACAGGTAATTTGACATGAAACCTGCATGTTATTGATACATTTTTTTTGTTTCATGCTAATTCCAAATACATTCTCAACATTTGACCATCAACCCAAACCTTCCCATTATCCATGGCTGGTCATTTGCAATTTACACAATCAACATTTTTGCCACCAATATTGTCTGAACAAACTCCCCTTTAAAAACCAAGTAATTCTAAAAATGTGGTTCCATAATACAAGTCTTATTCATAGCCCAGACTTCACTTCCCTGCGTTTGTAAATTGTCCTTTTATTTACTGCTATCTTGTCATTAATTTTGCCATAAAATATGCTGAACGTGCCAGGCTTAGGCACAATTCAAATTTTCTTGCCATTTTTAGAGGTACATGTACATGTTTTCCTGTTTCCTGTAAAACAGGCACACAAAATGCCCCAGAAAGAAAGTTTACAATACAAAATATCCTCAAAAGCACCTGGCGAAGATAAAACTTTACAAGCCTGACTTAGATGCAAGAACACACAAACTTCAAAAGCTACACTCGACTGATATGGATTACAAAGCAGTTACAATCTTAAACGGCAAAACGTCATGGTCCTCATAGTTATAGCACAAAACCGACAGACTGGCTTGCACATCACAACCCTACACTCCATTTCTACGGCATGGCAATTTGAAACACGATTAAAATCCATCACACGACAGCAATAAAACGTTACACAAATCATACAGACCAAACCTCTTTCTTCAGCTTTCACACAGTCCTTCAGTATTGTGCTTTTTTGTGCTTTGTGAATTGAAGTTTGTTTTTCTTGGAGGAGCTGATTCATCTCTTCAGCATGCGGGCGAACACGGACTCCTGCAGAATGTGCACAATGTCTTTGGAGAGTACGCCCACACTTTCAGCATCACAGACAGGAGCATTCTTTTGGCAAGTTCACACACTGTAGTCCACGAAGACAGCCTCAACTGAACGACTTCAAAGCCCTTCAAAGCCCCCCAAAACATGAAAACAGCAACTGATCTCTATAATCTTCTGAATGATTCAAACTGTTCACAACTGAACATTTCCACACAAAAACGTCGGACAACTTTAGTAATAAAGTGTCTGTAACTGACTACCGTAAATCTCTGCTATTTTAGTATTTACAGTTTCTTTTTTTGGCCAAATTCAACGTGTAAGGTGCTTGAAAATCATGGTTGATGTTCAGCAGATGTAACACCTCCCGAGGCACAGCAGCGGCCGTACCTGTTGCTTCTTTCTCAATCACTTCACTGAATAACTGGCGTCTTCTGCTGACTTACACAAACACTGGTGTAGCTACCACACTCTCCAAGAGATTCTGTGCTGAAAATGCAAACTGGGAAAGAACAACATCTGCATCGCTCTGTCCGGCTTCACAAAACGTGACTGCTGCGAAAACGTCTTCAGCGTTCAAGGTCTTCACACCTACAGTATTGACAGTGACACACCACAGTGCAGCAAGCCGGCACCCAATGTACCAAGCTCACGTCCAGGTAAACAACAGTGAAAAGTTTGCCCTGTGGTTTCTGTAGGAAGCATAGTCCTTGCACTGATATCCGAGGCAACAAACTAATGTTGCTTTTTGGTATTTGTGAAAACTAAAGCTCATCATGAAGAACTGACATCTCACTTCTTTTTGTTCAGCTGTCTTGGCCCGCAATGCATTCACAAAAAGCTGATCATTGAAATAAAGATCTGGTTCTGAGGAAGCAGCTACGTTTGCTTTTTGGTACGTGTGAAAATGACATCCCCTCAGGAGAGAAACAGACATCTCTTTTTCCCACAACCTTTAACCTGTCTCAAGCAGTGAAACATTCACTAAAAGCTGATCACTGAGAGCAAGAGGAATCCTGTAAGCTTGCTGAAAATTGGATCCCAAGAAGCTGAGTGGTACAACCGTTGTTTCAGTATCCATAAAAACTTCAATCCTTTGGGAAATAACTGGCTTTGACTTTTTTCCACTGTCTTCATCACCAGCAAAACGTTCACAAACTGTTGATCGTTGAAAGAAAGAAGAGTCCCATCTCCTTCGAATCACTGACAACTGGACTCAAAGAAGGTCGGTGGTATGACCTTGACCTTGTCTCCACTACAAAAGTCTGCTGAAAACTTAGATCCAGTTCCAAAGAAGGTTGATGCTACAAGAGTTGCTTGGCGACCTCCACGTACTCTGTTCCCAGCAGGCCTCGGCACAGGAGGGAGAACTCTTTCACCTGGTCCCGCATTTTGCGCTTGTTGTTCTTGTCGCTGGGAAACAAAGACAAGCTGGTCAACGTTCTGTTAGAGTCATGTTTTGAAAAGAGTGGCGTTACACAAAGTGATGGTAATACTCTCTGTCTCTTTCTCTATCTCTCTATCTCTCTATCTGTCTCTTTCTCTATCTGTCTATCTGTCTCTCATGCATGCATGCACGCACACACATACACACACAAACACACTTCCAACTCTCTCTCTTTCTTTTAGTTCTCTAACCCTCTTTTTTTTTTTTTTAACATAATAATAGTTAGGCAGTTCACGTACTTCTATGTATATGTTGTAATGATAAACCAGTCAGCCATCTTTTTATTCTACCAAGAAAACAAGCCTGTTGAAATCCAACAACCCATCAAATCCCCTTCTTCCACCCAACCCTCCCTCCTTCTACATAACAAATGTTCAAAACAGTACAAGCAATTAGATCTTAATGTCAGACTACCTCATGAAACAAATCAGATGAAAGTCGTTGCTCATTTCAATGCTTGTTATTCTCTAAGGTGCCAGGAGGCTGGTTCCGTATGACTCTCACTCTATTGCGCATGTCGTATGCATTTAGAGCGCTTATTCCCCTTTGTTTGTCATACCTCATGAGACTTGTTCCATAGGATTCTCATTGCTCTCATTGCTCTATTGTGAATGCTGTATGGTGAATGCTGTATGGTGAATGCTGTATGGTGAATGCTGTATGGTGAATGCTGTATGGTGAATGCTGTATGGTGAATGCTGTATGGTGAATGCTGTATGCATTCAGAGCGCTTACTCCCCTTTGCTTGTCATACCTCATGAAAGTCTTGAGGAAGTTTTCTTTGTCTTCCTGCTGAGCGCGCGGAGAAGGGTACCCCTCGGTCTGCAGACACGCTCGCAGCGTGGTATTCAGCACGGGGAAGTGGAACTTGAAGCACGCAAACAGCACGTCGGACATTATCTCTGTCGTCTGCCGCACGGCTTCTCCACCTATCGCCTGCAAGCACACACCAATTTACATCTCAGCATTATGCAACACAGCGGAGTTTTTTCTCCTATTGCCTGCAAGCACACACCAATTTACATCTCAGCATTATGCAACACAGCGGAGTCCGTTCTGCACCAATTCCATTACGACAAGAGCTTCGGCAACCTTCAGACCCAGCGCTGTGAAAGTTATGTGGTTCTCATGGCAAGCCAAATGTTCTGTTACTCTTTCAGTGCAATGGTGCTAATTGCAGACCTGTCTTATGGAATCTTGATCTCTTCCAAAGCCATATGAAATCTTAAACGTGAAAGCAAAAAGACATCATTTTAGAAGTTATAGATTGACGTGAAGGTTCTCAAAATTCTTCCAGAGGAAACAGCAAACGCAAAAGTATTTCGAGAATGGCGTTTGTCTCGGTGGAAAATGAGGTTCCTGCAAGACTAGACTGGACACAACCTCAGTTGCATGCAGGCTGATTCAACCCTTCCTTTAACTGTTTTCTTCTCTCTTTTTTTTCTTTCCTTTTTTTCCCTTTTTTTCCTTTTTTCTTCTTTTTATATTTAGTCAAGTTTTGACTAAATATTTTAACGTAGAGGGGGGAATCGAGACGAGGGTCGTGGTGTATGTGTGTGTCTGTGTGTGTGTGTTTGTGTGTGTGTGTCTGTCTGTCTCTGTGTGTGTGTAGAGCGATTCAGACTAAACTACTGGACCGATCTTTATGAAATTTGACATGAGAGTTCCTGGGTATGAAATCCCCATACGTTTTTTTCATTTTTTTGATAAATGTCTTTGATGACGTCATATCCGGCGTTTCGTGAAAGTTGAGGCGGCACTGTCACGCTCTCATTTTTCAACCAAATTGGTTGAAATTTTGGTCAAGTAATCTTCGACGAAGGCCGGGGTTTGGTATTGCATTTCAGCTTGGTGGCTTAAAAACTAATGAGTGAGTTTGGTCATTAAAAATCTGAAAATTGTAAAAAAAAAAAATATTTTATAAAACGATCCAAATTTACGTACATCTTATTCGTTATCATTTTCTGATTCCAAAAATATATAAATATGTTATATTTGGATTAAAAACAAGCTCTGAAAATTAAAAATATAAAAATTATTATCAAAATTAAATTGTCCAAATCAATTTAAAAACACCTTCATCTTATTCCTTGTCGGTTCTTGATTCCAAAAACATATAGATATGATATGTTTGGATTAAAAACACGCTCAGAAAGTTAAAACGAAGAGAGGTACAGAAAAGCGTGCTATCCTTCTCAGCGCAACGAATACCCCGCTCTTCTTGTCAATTTCACTGCCTTTGCCGTGCGCGGTGGACTGACGATGCTACGAGTATACGGTCTTGCTGCGTTGCATTGCGTTCAGTTTCATTCTGTGAGTTCGACAGCTACTTGACTAAATGTTGTATTTTCGCCTTACGCGACTTGTTTTCTTCTTCTTGTAAATAGGCGGTGAGCATCCTTCTTCATTGGTCTTATTTTTTTCTTTTTTCTTTTTAACTCCATCATAGTTATATTACACTAACGAAACATGGACATTTTCTATTTACAATGGAAATATTCCTTATATTTACAATTCAATTTTTCTACTTAATATTTGAAACTCAAAACAATTTTTCTACTTAATATTTGAAACTCAAAAATTACAAACACTGATCCCCGACAAGTTGTTTTTCTAAAAATACTAACACACATTTTCCCAATTAATATTGCGTGATTTACACAATTTCTCATCTTTTTACAACAACTTGTGTCTTGATAGCCAAATATTATATCCTGTATCTTAAACTTAACCCTTAATCCAGCCTTTTCCTCTATCCAATTTTCTGTCTTTGTCCAAAACAACTTTACCGGTATACACTCATAAAAAAAATGTTCAACAAAATCAACTTCCGTACAACATATACAACATCTGTTATTCTCCCTGACTTGCATTTTACATAATAAAATATTTGTATAATTTTCCATTGCAATTCTCTTAACCTCACTTCTTTAGAAACATAGGCAAGGGTCCAAAATTCCTTATCTACATGTACTTGTACACCAAACTTCCTCAACCAAAAACTATATACACAAAGTTTTTCTACAGCAGTAATTACACTTTTCTTTTCTATCATTTTTCGTATTTGGCTTATTTTTATCATATACAGGCTACCATCAAACAACTGCTTATCCATCTGGACAATAATATGTTTATTTTCAATCCAATTAATCCATAATTTGGGTAATGCGTTTTCTTTCTTTATTTGGTGTTTAACGTCGTTTTCAACCACGAAGGTTATATCGCGACGGGGAAAGGAGGGAGAAGGGAAAGAACCACTTGTCAATTGTTTCTTGTTCACAAAAGCACTAATCAACAAGAAGGGCAAAGCCCATACGACTCACATGCTTTACACATTTTTCCTACCAAAATACATGTGACCTTGACCCAAGGTCAAGGTCATCCAAGGTCTTGCAACATAAAGCTGTTAATTCAAGACATAGGAAGTACAATGGTGCTTATTGGCTCTTTCTACCATGAGATATGGTCACTTTTAGTGGTTCACTACCTTATTTTGGTCACATTTCATAAGGGTCAAAGTGACCTTGACCTTGATCATATGTGACCAAATGTGTCTCATGATGAAAGCATAACATGTGCCCCACATAATTTTTAAGTTTGAAACAGTTATCTTCCACAGTTTAGGGTCAAGGTCACTCCAACTTTGAAGAGCTCCTGTGACCTTGACGCAAGGTAAACCAAACTGGTATCAAAAGATGGGGCTTACTTTGCCCTATATATCATATATAGGTGAGGTATTCAATCTCAAAAACTTCAGAGAAAATGGGAAAAATGTGAAAAATAGCTGTTTTTTAGGCAACATTTATGGCCCCTGCGACCTTGACTTTGAAGCAAGGTCAAGATGCTATGTATGTTTTTTGGGGCCTTGTCATCATACACCATCTTGCCAAATTTGGTACTGATAAACTGAATAGTGTCCAAGAAATATCCAACGTTAAAGTTTTCCGGACGGACGGACGGACGGACGGACGGACGGACGGACGGACGGACGGACGGACGGACGACTCGGGTGAGTACATAGACTCACTTTTGCTTCGCATGTGAGTCAAAAATTTGCTCCAGGGGCTAGCAACGTAGTACAATATATTACCTTACTGGGAGAATGCAAGTTTCCAGAACAAAGGACTTAACATTTCTTACATACTGCTTGACTAAAATCTTTACAAAAATTGACTATATTCTATACAAGAAACACTTAACAAGGGTAAAAGGAGAAACAGAATCCGTTAGTCGCCTCTTACGACATGCTGGGGAGCATCGGGTAAATTCTTCCCCCTAACCCGCGGGGGGAGGGTAATGCGTTTATTAATGCCCAATAATCCAATAAAATATTTGCATTATTCTTTCCAATTTGTATATATATACCTCTGCTGCTGACTTCAATCTCTTTTCTTCCACTATAAACAAATCACTTACTCTTTCAATCCCAGCATTTTTCCAATAGAAATAAAACAATATTTTCCCTTTATACCGAATCAAATCATTACTTGTGTCTCGACACAACCTCATTCACATGATATACACACGTGTGAATATATGGTTTTGTCATGACATGGGTTGTCTCTCTCTCACGTATGTGGGCACAAACAAGAGCAGTGTGGACCTTACCCTCATGATATACACATGTGCGAGTATATGGTTCAGTTATAACATGGGTGGTGTCTCTCAGGTATGGAGGCTCAACCAATGGTAGTCTGGACCTTACCCTCATGATATACACACGTGTGAGTATATGGCTTAGTTATGACATGGGTGGTCTCTTTCTCTCACGTATGTAGTCCCAAAGAGTAGTGTGAACCTTACCCTCATGATATACACATGTGTGAGTATATGGCTTAGTTATGACATGGGTGGTCTCTCTCTCACGTATGTAGCCCCAAAGAGTGGTGTGAACCTTACCCTCATGATATACACACGTGTGAGTATATGGCTTAGTTATGACATGGGTGGTCTCTCTCTCACGTATGTAGCCCCAAAGAGTAGTGTGAACCTTACCCTCATGATATACACACGTGTGAGTATATGGCTTAGTTATGACATGGGTGGTCTCTCTCTCACGTATGTAGCCCCAAAGAGTAGTGTGAACCTTACCCTCATGATATACACACGTGTGAGTATATGGCTTAGTTATGACATGGGTGGTCTCTTTCTCTCACGTATGTAGCCCCAAAGAGTAGTGTGAACCTTACCCTCATGATATACACACGTGTGAGTATATGGCTTAGTTATGACATGGGTGGTCTCTCTCTCACGTATGTAGCCCCAAAGAGTAGTGTGAACCTTACCCTCATGATATACACACGTGTGAGTATATGGCTTAGTTATGACATGGGTGGTCTCTCTCTCACGTATGTAGCCCCAAAGAGTAGTGTGAACCTTACCCTCATGATATACACACGTGTGAGTATATGGCTTAGTTATGACATGGGTGGTCTCTCTCTCACATATGTAGCCCCAAAGAGTAGTGTGAACCTTACCCTCATGACCCTGTCGACGATGAGGTGCATGTTGTTGTTCACAACGCTCTTGATGCTCTCCTCTTCGTAGCCAGCGTTCAGAAACTCAATCTGCAAAACACAAAGTCAAATATAGACACAACGAACAAAAGCTATGATTGGAATCACTGTGCAACGCCACTGGTAGCTACAATGAAAAGCTGCAAGCATTATAGGTATCATCTATTTTTTTTTCATTTTGTTCACGAGAATCCTTTGAATAGAGGTATCACCCCCGAAAATATTGAGAGAGAAAAACAAACGAACAACAAAGAATAGAAATCTGAACACCTGCACTGTAAGGAAATCCATCCACGCACATTAAAAACCACACCCACACATACACACGCTCACTCACTCATACTCACACACAAACAAACACACACATGATTTTATCCACATGCACACACACAAACGCACATACTTTACATGTAAGCACTCCTACACTTTGAACAGGGTCACTAATGATAAATAGTCTAAAAGCTTTAAAGACTAACAAGAGTAACACCGATACAAGACTCACCACAAGAAAGCAGCTAGCTTTGACGACACACAACTCTGGGACTGACATGGTAACTACCCCTGCAACAATGCACACAGTAATAGCACTACAGTGGAACCCGCCTTGTAAGACCTCACAACATCAGGTCTTCAATAGGAGAGAGTCTTAGTTTGGAGCTACAAGTTACAGATGCTATCAACACAAAATCTGAAAAGCATATTTGAAAAACAAAAGAAATGGGTACTCACCTACACAAATACAGCCCAGACAAAGTGGAATTGTTTGCCTATGGAGGTGAACCTTTGACTTTGTCTGTGCTGTATTTGTGTTTGTGAGTACCGTACTTTCCGGGTCATAAGGCGCGACTTTTTTCCTCGAGTTCGACCCCTGCGTCTTGTATAACAAAGCGCCTAATCCGTGTATGAAATACGAAAAAAATCAAAGAGACCGCTTGAGTACCAGTCAAACAACTTGTGATAATGCATGTTTCAGCTACTAGGTACTGCCCTGCCTTTGATCTGGCCGCACACACAGATTTCCACTCTGTTAAACTCGGTCACTGACCGACTGACCCCGGTGCAGGAAGTGTTTCCTCTCTCAGATATGACAGGGGAACCACCTCTCATGGCAAAAACTGGGTCATTTTGGTGCGCCCTATCGGCCCCCTGCGTCCAATGAGTGACTGGATTACAATTTTTTTTTAAAAGAAGGGGGTGCGTCTTGTATAACGAAGCGCCTTGTCACCCGGAAAGTACGGTACCTATTTCTTTTGTTTTTCAACTTAGCTTTTCACCCACAGCCATCTTGTTGTTTACATTTTGAACAGCTAAGGTTTAAAAAAGAAGGAAGTCTTAAATTGGGGGGGGGGGGGGTGTGTGTCTTAAAAGGGGTTTCTACTGTATTTGATAAGCACTTCACCCAAAGCGTGACTGTTAGCACTTGCGCAAAACGCAGGCACATTTCAACCTCATGTGCATTTCTGCACACACATCAGCTCCCAATATACAGCTCTTTGGGACAAACTAACAGAGAAAGCTATTCAAACACAAAGAGTCATACTTCTCATTTCTGATCTTCATTGCTACTATTCAACCACTGCAAAACCAGAAATAGGCTGGCGATTCTACAGACACACTAACACAATGCTTCAGACGGGTTGGAACGACAATGCTAAAAGGAAAGGTCAAAATCTCTAACTGTCAGAATTGTACACGAGTACCCCACGGGTGGCACACTACAACCATCCTCAATGAAAAATGCAATGACTTTGTGTCTAACCAACGTATGATTAATATGATTACCAAAGAAACAGGTCACCATGCTGTGGCATCCCAAGGGGTGAAGGTTGAAAAACAAGATACACGTGATCATCTATTTAGTTCTCTTTTAACAAAAAAGCAATTACAAGCTTTCCAAACCTTGCACTTGTGCTCTAAAATCTCTAACTTGACTATACATTATTGTGAAGCTCACCACAACTAAATACATGTCTCAACAAGAAGGGAGACAGAGTGGTAGATAGAGCAGAAAGCAGCCAGCCTACCTGTTTTCAGCACAGCTTCCAAGTTGACTCCTGAGGAAACCAGCAGAGACCTTGTTTTCTTCAGCAGCTGTCGACACAAACAATTCTCACTTCATTTCATTTACTTTATTTTATCATCCCCCTTGCTGGGAAATTTGGGTCGCTTCCTCCCAGTGGACAGCTAGCAGCAACAAGAGTCGCGCTTTTACTTTATTTGGTGTTTAACGTCGTTTTCAACCACGAAGGTTATATCGCGACGGGAAGAGTCGCGCTACCCAGGTGTACGTGTGTTTAGGTGTTATCAGCTCCCTGCACTTCTGGCATGACCGAGGTCTTGTACGTGCCACTGTGGTGACACGGGGTGGGACATGGAAACTGTCTCTGAGTCTGCACATAAAGTTGACCCGTGTCCGTCCCAGCCTGAATTTGAAGTTATGACCCAAGGATCACAAGTCCAGTGGCCCCCCAATGATGTACTGAGAATTTGAAGTTATGTCCCAGGGATCACAAGTCCAGTGGCCCCCCAATGATGTACTGAGAATTTGAAGTTATGACCCAGGGATCACAAGTCTAGTGGCCCCCCAATGATGTACTGAGAATGTGAAGTTATGACCCAAGGATCACAAGTCCAGTGGCCCCCCAATGATGTACTGAGAATTTGAAGTTATGACCCAGGGATCACAAGTCCAGTGGCCCCCCAATGATGTACTGAGAATTTGAAGTTATGTCCCAGGGATCACAAGTCCAGTGGCCCCCCAATGATGTACTGAGAATTTGAAGTTATGTCCCAGGGATCACAAGTCCAGTGGCCCCCCATGATGTACTGAGAATTTGAAGTTATGTCCCAGGGATCACAAGTCTAGTGGCCCCCCAATGATGTACTGAGAATTTGAAGTTATGTCCCAGGGATCACAAGTCCAGTGGCCCCCCAATGATGTACTGAGAATTTGAAGTTATGACAGGGATCACAAGTCCAGTGGCCCCCCAATGATGTACTGAGAATTTGAAGTTATGTCCCAGGGATCACAAGTCTAGTGGCCCCCCAATGATGTACTGAGAATTTGAAGTTATGTCACAGGGATCACAAGTCCAGTGGCCCCCCAATGATGTACTGAGAATTTGAAGTTATGTCCCAGGGATCACAAGTCTAGTGGCCCCCCAATGATGTACTGAGAATTTGAAGTTATGTCCCAGGGATCACAAGTCCAGTGGCCCCCCAATGATGTACTGAGAATGTGAAGTTATGACCCAGGGATCACAAGTCCAGTGGCCCCCCAATGATGTACTGAGAATTTGAAGTTATGTCCCAGGGATCACAAGTCCAGTGGCCCCCCAATGATGTACTGAGAATTTGAAGTTATGTCCCAGGGATCACAAGTCTAGTGGCCCCCCATGATGTACTGAGAATGTGAAGTTATGACCCAGGGATCACAAGTCTAGTGGCCCCCCATGATGTACTGAGAATTTGAAGTTATGTCCCAGGGATCACAAGTCTAGTGGCCCCCCAATGATGTACTGAGAATTTGAAGTTATGACCCAGGGATCACAAGTCCAGTGGCCCCCCAATGATGTACTGAGAATTTGAAGTTATGTCCCAGGGATCACAAGTCCAGTGGCCCCCCAATGATGTACTAAAAGGTCATGTTTATCCATTGAACATTCAATTTTCCTTCTTTCAACCATGTGACGTCAGAGTCCAACAAAAACTCAAATTTATGCGGCCAGCCAAGACTACAAAGGAATGCATGTTTGTGAGCGTTCAATCTTAAATAAAAGGAATTCTAACTAAAATCGATCAATACATAAATGTTATTTGTATTTCTGATTTCAATGTATGTCCCATCTCTTTGGCACAATGATGGTTTACTTACATTTGCAATGAAGATCATGAACGCCTCCACAACATCAGGCTCATCCAGAACTGTACAAGAAAAAACAACCCAATGTAAGCCATATGCTCAACATAATGTTCACTTTACACACACACACACACACACACACACACACACACACACACACACACACACACACACACAGCACAAATCTCTCCCTACTTGCACTTACTGAAGTGAAGTTGTTGAAAGATATAAGACCTTTGTTTACACAAGATTAAATCTCCCCAACTAAACCATCAACCTGATTCAGCAATCAATGTCTTACTGTTCTCATCTTATTCTTCTCAGCATGTGAATGCAAACGTACACTTCATAACACAGCCAATGCACCAGCTCAAGTAACGAACAAAAGCCTGTTTACCTCTGGGGAAGGCTTGTAATGTCTTATTGCAGATGACGTTTAACAAGGTGTTGATGTAGTGAGTGAAACTGGTATCAGATCCAAACAGCAGCACAATCTGAAATGAAAAGAATCCAAAAAACAAATGAGATGATAGCTCATGCAGTGATTTGTTCAAGTTTTCTTCCTCACACAATAATACAATGTGTCTCTAATGACCCCATGAAGCACACACACTGTCCTCACAGATAGGATGTCTTTGAAGGTTCTACACTTCATTCAAGTTTAGCAGCAAAACTGTCCAAAAGAAAAGCATGTGTCTGTCTCTCTGTGTCTGTCTGTCTGTCTGTCTGTCTGTCTGTCTGTCTCTCTCTCTCACCCACAAGTAAGCATATAAACACGTAACAGTGAGTGCACTGACCTGCCTGGCGACATCAAGGACGGAGGCGTGTGGCGTTGTCTCGTACATCTCGATCATCATGGTGGCCACGTTGTTAGCCAGGGGTTTGAAATCCGTCATAAGCACACTCAGCGACTTCTTGAACAGCTCACTCACAGCCTGTCATATAAATCATTGTATTGGTATTAGTATTGGTATCATATCGTCCTGTAAGGTTACCCTCAGGCTGCTTTCTGACTAGGGATAGAGAGCTGCCATACAGTACAGCGCTACCCAATTTTTTGTGTTTTTTATCTTAAAAACTTGGATCGTAAATTTATGTTCATTTGGTTGAGCATGAACCTCTTTCAGACCATGTTTTGCAAGTGCACTTGCATCTTTCAGCTTCTGCTACAATGGGATAGGCGGGGAGATAGCTTAGTTGGTAGCTGCACTGGCTTGAAAACTGATTGTCGCAATCGACGTGGGTTGAACGACCCCCCCCCCCAGCAAGGGATTTACCTCGGTGTCAGAACACCCCTGTGTGCACGCATGCGCACATTGAAGATACTGAGCTCACAGTGAAAGTCTCAGGGCTTTGGAAAAATGAATACACTCATGCAGGAAAAAATTCAATCTCAGTTGATGTTTGAATAAAAGTGTGTCGCACTGACCTCCACAACGGTGGGTTCTGTCTTCCACTTGGTCACCAGCTCCTGGATAGTGGGCACGATCTGCTGCATCACCACAAACACCTGCAACACAACATACACACATACATGGTGGGCACGATCTGCTGCATCACCACAAACACCTACAACACAACATACATTCACACATGGTGGGCACGATTTGCTGCATCACCACAAACACCTGCAACACAACATACAAACATATTGCTATTTCATATGTTACGTAGATTCGACAACATTTCCGTCGATATCAATTTTGATATCAACGACCTCTTTATTGCTTCCCCACTTCAAAAACAAAGACACCTAGATTTAAAAACAAAAGAATATATATGAAAATGCAATTATGCAAGAATTTAGTTGAGCAAGTGACTAATTACTTTTTGAAAGAAAAGACATTTGGAAACACTGGAAAGTACAAGAAAAGAGTGAACAAAAAGAAATGATAATCAGAGGGAGGGATATGGAACAGCCAAAACTGAGACAAATACTTTGGTAATTTCTTTACAGTGAATACAAAGTGTCCAGAGAAATAGCAATATATCTAACATTGACGGACTGTGTGATGATATCTTCTGCTATTGGTCTGTTTCGACAGTGATATCAAAATCGAGACCGGAGGTCGAGATTTTGATATTACTGTCTCAACAGACCATCGCAGAAGATATCATCACACAGTCCGTCAATATTGGGTAATACATTCTATCACAACAACAACAACAATAATCAAACAAAGTAAAGAGAAAAGTGTGACAAGTACAGTTCTAGGAGCTGATGGAACAACAACAACACGTACAGGTTTAGGGGCGGGCGGTCCAGGGGGCTGTGCGGACTGTTCGGCTTCAGGCGACTCTGAAGCCTCCTTGTCCGTGTGAAGCGTGCTGAATAACCATGACAACAGCTGCACCTGGAACACCAGCTGTTTCTGCACCGCGTCGGACGGCTGAAACAAACCATCAACATGTGACAACACATCACCATGGGGATTCTCTCTCTGGCATGAAATGGCCTTGTGTCTGCTGCGCTAAACTGTACCATTCCTATCTCTCTTTTCCTAAAACAAGCATGACCCATTCCATAGCCGATTTTCTCAGATTTGTTTGGTCTCAAAAGGGGGGTTGCCACTGCACATCAATCAAATATAAATATTTGCTGTTCTAGCTTTTTAAAATATGTTCAACTTCAAGAGAATGTTGATTTCCTACTTATTGACCCAAACTTGATCCTAATGCCACCTGTCTCAACTCATTTAGATATCAAATTTTAACAAAATCCCACAAAAACTAACTCTAACCCGCCCCCCCCCCCCCCTCCAAATTTGAAGAGACAAAAAACAAAAACAAAAAAAAAGAAGAAACCAGCCTAACACAGCTCATTGCTAAGACTCCTGATTACTCGGGTAAGTCAAAAAGGGAGGCAACCCAGTACCTCCTGCTTGACGAGGTGCTGCATGTGCTGCAGACGGGGCACCAGGATGGCGTCCAGGTAGTTCATGATGTGGGGGATGGGGAGGGTGGACAGGACTTGACCCACACACGCCATCAGGCGCAGTGCGTCTCGCTCCAGCAGGATTTCTTTCTGAAGGATCAACTGCAACAAAACAAGGATAAGGACAAGATTTTATAAAGTCCTGTGACGGGCGCAGTGGCGTAATGGATAAGACATTCGGCCTCCTAATCGGAAGGTGGTGAGTTCAAATCCCGGCCGCAGCTGCCTGGTGGGTTAAGGGTGGAGATTTTTCCGATCTCCCAGGTCAACTTATGTGCAGACCTGCTTAGTGCCTTATCCCCCTTCTTGTGTACATGCAAGCACAGGTGTGCACAGAAAAGATCCTGTAATCCATGTCAGTGTTTGGTGGGTTATAGAAACACGAAAATACCCAGCATGCATCCCCGAACGTGGGAATCGAAGGTTGGAGGCCTTTGACATCTTTTGCTTGAATCTGACTGTTCCACTTATTGCATGAAATTTTACACATAATTCCGCCAAAAACTGGTTTTAATCAGATCTACAAGTATACACATAGCAGCCCTGAAAGTGGCGAGTATTTTACTCGCCATGGTGAGTAGAAATGTTCATCTACTCACCAAATGCGAGTCAAGTTGCTGAAACAAATGGTTGGTTTATAGCAAGTAAAATTTGCTCTCTGGCTAGTAAATTTTGAGAAGCACTGGCTAGTGCACCATTTTTGGACTTTCAGAGCTGCATAGCAAATAACTTTACTCCTTGGTTAAAGGCACTTCTATCAACATGCAGATCAAACACAGCTTTCTTCCTTGATGCTCTTCATACAACACTTCAACATAGCACTTGAGGTAAAGAATGAGTGTGGCTCTGATCACGCCAAAACACTCACTTGACTAGTGGAGAGGATCTGAGGTATAAAGGGACGGATGTGGTCGAGAGATTCGCGCGTGATGTCCTTGAGGGCCATGGTTGCCGCGGTGCCGACCTTGCTGTTGCCGAGACCTTGGAGTACCAGCGGCAACACGCAGCTGAGGATTTCCGGGTGATTGTTCATCCATTCTCCAAATGAACCTGGATAAAAGCAGCAACATGTACGGAAGGCAATAACCCGAAGCACATCTGCTCGCTTGCATGTTAATGGAATTATTCGCTTTCACAATCACAAATGGGAAGATGCTGAAGTGTACCTATCATGTAGAGAGCTGTGCAGAGCAGTGTGATGTTGGTGAAGTGTATGGACAGTGATCACAATAAAACACAGAGAGAGGGAGCGTACCAATCATGTAGAGAGCTGTGTGATGTTGGTGAAGTGTATGGACAGTGATCACAATAAAACACAGAGAGAGGGAGCGTACCAATCATGTAGAGACCAGTGTGATGTTGGTGAAGTGTATGGACAGTGATCACAATAAAACACAGAGAGAGGGAGCGTATCAATCATGTAGAGAGCTGTGTGATGTTGGTGAAGTGTATGGACAGTGATGACAATAAAACACAGAGAGAGGGAGCATACCAATCATGTAGAGAGCTGTGTGATGTTGGTGAAGTGTATGGACAGTGATCACAATAAAACACAGAGAGAGGGAGCGTACCAATCATGTAGAGAGCTGTGTGATGTTGGTGAAGTGTATGGACAGTGATCACAATAAAACACAGAGAGAGGGAGCGTACCAATCATGTAGAGAGCAGTGTGATGTTGGTGAAGTGTATGGACAGTGATCACAATAAAACACAGAGAGAGGGAGCGTACCAATCATGTAGAGAGCAGTGTGATGTTGGTGAAGTGTATGGACAGTGATCACAATAAAACACAGAGAGAGGGAGCGTACCAATCATGTAGAGAGCTGTGTGATGTTGGTGAAGTGTATGGACAGTGATCACAATAAAACACAGAGAGAGGGAGCGTACCAATCATGTAGAGAGCTGTGTGATGTTGGTGAAGTGTATGGACAGTGATCACAATAAAACACAGAGAGAGGGAGCGTACCAATCATGTAGAGAGCTGTGTGATGTTGGTGAAGTGTATGGACAGTGATCACAATAAAACACAGAGAGAGGGAGCGTACCAATCATGTAGAGAGCTGTGTGATGTTGGTGAAGTGTATGGACAGTGATCACAATAAAACACAGAGAGAGGGAGCGTACCAATCATGTAGAGAGCTGTGGAGAGCAGTGTGATGTTGGTGAAGTGTATGGACAGTGATGACAATAAAACAGAGAGACAGGGAGCGTACCAATCATGTAGAGAGCTGTGTGATGTTGGTGAAGTGTATGGACAGTGATCACAATAAAACACAGAGAGAGGGAGCGTACCAATCATGTAGAGAGCTGTGTGATGTTGGTGAAGTGTATGGACAGTGATCACAATAAAACACAGAGAGAGGGAGCGTAAAGGACTGGGTGGCCGAGTGGTAACGCACTTGCGCTCGGAAGCGAGAGGTTGCGAGTTCGACCCTGGGTCAGAGCGTTAGCAATTTTCTCCCCCCTTTCCTAACCTAGGTGGTGGGTTCAAGTGCTAGTCTTTCGGATGAGACAAAAAACCGAGGTCCCTTCGTGTACACTACATTGGGGTGTGCACGTTAAAGATCCCACGATTGACAAAAGGGTCTTTCCTGGCAAAATTGTATAGGCATAGATAAAAAAAATGTCCACCAAAATACCCGTGTGACTTGGAATAATAGGCCGTGAAAAGTAAGATATGCGCCGAAATGACTGCAATCTGCTGGTTGATGTGAATGCGTGATGTATTGTGTAAAAAATTCCATCTCACACGGCATAAATAGATCCCTGCGCCTTGAGTCCGAGTCTGGAGATACGCGCGCGATATAAGACTTCATATAATAATAAAACACAGAGAGAGGGAGCGTACCAATCATGTAGAGAGCAGTGTGATGTTGGTGAAGTGTATGGACAGTGATCACAATAAAACTCAGAGAGAGGGAGCGTACCAATCATGTAGAGAGCTGTGGAGAGCAGTGTGATGTTGGTGAAGTGTATGGACGGCACCATGTTCATCAAGGTCGGCAGGTAGATGGATTCCTCCAGGTCAACACACTCCGCCATCGAGCCGAACATGAAGAAGATGCCTTCTATCGTCTGCAAGGGCAAACACACAAACAAGACACATCAGCTAGATGAAGGAAAGAATTTGTCTAGCAGAATGTTAGATCTTGGAAGAAAAGAAACAGTCAATAAGTACAGTGGTACCCCAATGTAACACTCTCCCCTTTTCAGACCTTTTAGATTGTCTGTTCATCACCTCTGTCAATTTACCTCCGTTTTAAGACTCCCTCCTTTTTAAGACCTGATTTTCTCCGATTTGTGGAGGTTCTAAAAAGGGGTTCAACTGTAGCAATCTCTCCAGCACAAAATGAAATGAGAGACACTACAGTAATAACAGAGAGAATAAGCTACAAGTACAAGTGGATTTTACAAGACTTGTATTACTCTACCAAAACGTTTTCAATAAATCATGGAACTCAATTTTAATGCTATCATCAGTGTGTCCACTCAATCATTGTTCATCCCTATCGTCACTGTGATACATAAACATTTACAACTAATATCAACTGCCTTGCTAGCTAGGCATTACAGTTCAACATCTGTCTGTCCCACATCTGTCTTATCAGTGTGTCCACTCAATCATTGTTCATCCCTATCGTCACTGTGATACATAAACATTTACAACTAATATCAACTGCCTTGCTAGCTAGGCATTACAGTTCAACATCTGTTTGTTCCACATCTGTCTTATCATGTTCAATCTCTAAAGGCAACTGTTGTACAATTCTAAACACTGCATCCAGCCAACAATGACACATAAAAGATGTACATAACTAGCTTCGCTCACCTGCCATCGTATCGCTTGTGTTTTGCTGGCCTCAATCAAGGATTGTAACGTCGAACAGAAAAACCCAAGCACTGGCTCCCGCACCACATTGAAACAGTACATCTGTCAAGGCAAAACAACACACTGTCAAATATCAAAAACACATTTCATCCATCAATACACTATTGTACATCTCCCACTGCCTATTTCTGAATCTGCATATCCAAGACAACACTTGAATTAACCAATGAAATTGCTTCTTCACTTTACAGAAATGAATCATGGAACATGTATGCCGAAGTGGGAATCATATCACACCCTTGTTGAACAGTATCTGTCATAACTTCTTGTCCATTGTATTGAACTTTTTGTTTCTCCGTTTTATGCATTATACCGCATTATACCATTATGTTCTGTGCATTGCATGACAAACTGTTAACAAATTGCCCGAATAAAAGACAAATTTGAATAAAAACTTTGAGCAGTCTAAAGAGATACATGAAACAATCTTTGTTGAACATGATGTCAACATGTATCCATCTGTAAGTCTCGAATGGGAGAGAGAAAAGATGATTGTGGTGTCACTGCTTACCATAGTGTCTCCAATGTCTTGTCGGAAACACCGGAATGATTCTTGTTCATCTGAAAATGCAAATCATGCTCAATTTGAAAACCAACATGTTGCAAAACAATCCATGAATAAATGTATCATTCCATCCATCACTCTGTCAGATTCAATCATTCAAACACTCCATCAATAAATGTATCATTCCGTCCATCACTCTGTCAGATTCAATCATTCAAACACTCCATCAATAAATGTATCATTCCGTCCATCACTCTGTCAGATTCAATCATTCAAACACTCCATCAATAAATGTATCATTCCGTCCATCACTCTGTCAGATTCAATCATTCAAACACTCCATCAATAAATGTATCATTCCGTCCATCACTCTGTCAGATTCAATCATTCAAACACTCCATCAATAAATCAACTAATGAATGCAAAATGGCTAAATGCAAAACACACTAAGCTGAACCATTTGGCAGGCAGCACAAGATTGAGATCTTCCTTGGGCTCTTTCCATTTGAATCTGACAAAGTAATCAAAATACAAATACGTTCCTTTATGACAGAAGCCGTTCCGCTTCATCTAAATATTCAGAATGCACCAAAATAAGAAAGCCAGAGACAGAGACAGAGTGAAAATTGTCCAGAAATATATATGAGGAAGAGAGAGATGCAGTGCAAAGTGTGTACCTTTGGACCATGATTCAAACTCTGCTTCCTCGGGGTACTGCACTTTCTGCAGAAGGACCTGGATCAGGTTGTAGTACAAGGGCTGAAAGACTGGCGTCAGCAGCCGGTAGTCGTCTTCTTCACACTCAAACACATCATCCTGGAACAAACCAAGTACATTGAAAACCCCATTGAAGACATCCTCCCCCCCCCCCCCCCCCCCCCCTTGTAGACCTTGCTTTGTCAGATTTTCTGTTCATAAGTTCTGTATGTATACCCCCATTTTAAGACAACCCCATTTTAAGACACCCCCCATTTTAAGACACCCCCATCCCCCCATTTTAAGACACCCCCATTTTAAGACACCCCCATTTTAAGACACCCCCCCATTTTAAGACACCCCCATTTTTAAGACACCCCCCATTTTAAGACACCCCCATTTTAAGACACCCCCATTTTAAGACACTATCCTTTTCCAGACCTGATTTTCTCAGATCTCTTAACAGGGAGGTGTGGTGTGTGTGTGTGTGTGTGTGTGAGGGGTGTGTGAGGGGTGTGGTGTATGTGTGTGTGTGGTGTGTGTGAGGTGTGTGTGAGTGGGGTGGTGTGGTGTGGTGTGTGTGTGTGTGTGAGGTGTGTGTGAGAGGTGTGGTGTATGTGTGTGTGTGGTGTGTCAGAGGTGTGGTGTATGTGTGTGTGTGTGTGGTGTGTGTGAGGTGTGTGTGAGGGGTGTGGTGTATGTGTGTGTGTGTGAGGTGTGTGTGAGAGGTGTGGTGTATGTGTGTGTGTGTGTGTGGTGTATGTGTGTGTGTGAGGTGTGTGAGTGGGGTGGTGTGGTGTGGTGTGTGTGTGTGTGTGTGTGTGTGTGTGTGTGTGTGTGTGTGTGTGTGTGTGCATGTTGAACATGTACCTGTCTGTATGTTTGTGTGCATGCATATGTACCTGTCTGTGTATGTGTGCATGTGTGTGTGATGGAAGTCTACACACCTGTAGCATGTACCAGAAGGTGAAGGACATATCACTGCAGTTTTCATCCACAGGATACTGACCAGGTGGGAATGCCATTTTCTGTCGACATATAAAAAGAGCAATTTAGTGTATCACACTACAACAATAATAACAAACAAACAGGCACCGAATCACACAAACATACCAACAAAAAGGCTATTTCCGGTGCTAAGGGACTCTGGTTTGCAACATTATGTCAAAATTTCCTTATTGATATTCATGAAAAAGAAGTGACAGTGACAAGTTGCAATTAGCTGATTATAATGAGGACTCCATAAACAAACCTGATATCAAGACCTGCTCTCGTATTTTATTTCTCTTCCATCTTTCTCTCATCTTAAGAAAACAATTGTGCTGAAGATTTCTTTTATCTTTCTTCCATTCCAGAAAAGAAGTATACGTTATTTGTATTTTTGACCAAAATAATACATTTGACACAGATCCAGAGAGTCCACTAGTGTCCTCTGAATCCTCGCTGTCGAGATCTTTGTCAAATGTCCTATTTGGGTCAAAATACAAATAACATTTACCTATTGATCCATTTTGTTGAGAATTGCTTTTAATTTTTACTATTAAACACACACAAACATACACCCTTTGGTAGTCTCTGCCAGCAGCCTAAATAGAAGTTTGGCTCAAAGAAGGGACATCCAGTGTTAAATCGATACATATTAAATTACAGTGGAATCCCCCTTTTAAAACCCCCCAATGTAAGACTCCCTCCTTATTAAGACCTTGCTTTTTGGTTTAAGCGTGTTTTTATTAATTTCTTGTATACATGGTATATACAGTAACACCATTAAGAACGTTAACAAGCAGACTGCTTATGGACACGTTCTAAAACTAATAATCAATACACATTCTGATAACAAGACATGGCGAACAAGTGATAACTTCAACCCTTTTCTTTCAAAATATTTCATAATATTTTATACAAATAAAGAGAGAGAGAGAGAGAGAGAGAGAGAGAGAGAGAGAGAGAGAGAGAGAGAGAGAATGCTTTGCTACATCTATTGCTATCACTGTTAATATAATATCAGCCGAAGCGATCAGTTGACATAACGTAATCTTGTACAGCAGAAAATATTTTCGTGTTCACATTGTTCAAAACCTCTGTCAATTGACCTCCAATTTAACCCCTTCACTGCCCAGTGGTCATGTTTGGTTTGTCATACGCCCATACACGTACTAGGTACGTGGCATTTACATCAGCACTTTTCAGGACATTTGTGAAAACTAAATGGGAGGTAACCACTGTCCAACTTCTTGTAGGGGTTTAAACACAGTTCTTTCCCATTGACCGTTCAGATAAGTTAGTACCACGTGGTAAAAACATTTTTAGAATTTTTTCCCGATCTATAAGATTCAAAATGGCGGCCGAAAGTCGGACATCAACTCGTAGACCTGTTTTCAAATGATACAGTGTTCTGGAAGCTCTACAAGAAGTGATTTATGAATTACCACACAGAAGAATACTGTTATGGGCTTTAATGTGAGTATCTGATGTTTGACACCAGTTTTAGCTGTGTTTTCTGCGGTTTTACGTGCTGCAGTGTGTGTGTGAAAGTTTGGAAACTGCAATTTTTGACAAAAAAGGTCATATCGATTTGTACTATAACAATCACAAACAAAGTCCAATGATCATGTTATCACATAATAGCCCAGGGTGTAAGCAAACCACATGCCATTGATCCAAGAGATATCTCAATAAATGATTGAGCAGTGAACAGATTAGTGAACCTACCGAAGAAAGCGAAATTTGCCCTGGCGCACAGCAATACCAAAATGCCGTTATACTGTGGCAGTGAAGGGGTTAAGACTGCCTCCTTTTTGAGGCCAGATTTTCTCAGATTTGTGGAGGTGTTAAAGGGCGGTTACACTGTATTCCCTACCAATGGGCAGCCAATGCCACAGTTACTTACACTGTATTCCCTACCAATGGGCAGCCAATGCCACAGTTACTTACAATGATAGTGTGGAGGTGGGCGGCCCACTGTATTCCCTACCAATGGGCAGCCAATGCCACAGTTACTTACACTGTATTCCCTACCAATGGGCAGCCAATGCCACAGTTACTTACAATGATAGTGTGGAGGTGTTAAAGGGCGGCCCACTGTATTCCCTACCAATGGGCAGCCAATGCCACAGTTACTTACAATGATAGTGTGGAGGTGTTAAAGGGCGGCCCACTGTATTCCCTACCAATGGGCAGCCAATGCCACAGTTACTTACACTGTATTCCCTACCAATGGGCAGCCAATGCCACAGTTACTTACACTGTATTCCCTACCAATGGGCAGCCAATGCCACAGTTACTTACAATGATAGTGTGGAGAAAGGCGATGGCGAACTCTCTGCTCTCCCCTTCCTTCTTCAGCATGGCCACCAGTGCTTTGGTGTGGTGTTCTCCCGCCGCCACCACCACCCGGCACAAACCATTCACCGTTTCCTGGCACAACAAATAGGTATGACATTTGGGTACGTTTGTAAGAATCCAGCAGCTAGATAAAAGCAACAAAATGCCTCAGCAAGACAAAAGCAGCAAAAATGCCTTTTGTTCAAATTTAAAAAACGCCTTTTTTTTTTCTTTTTAAAGAAATAGGTATGAAATTTGTGTCACATTTGTAAGAATCCAGCACCCAGACAGAAGCTACTAAATGCCTTTTTTAAAAGTCAATATGGGGTGGCATGAGGGCTCGACAGCTGTAGATCTGTTTTCTTGTGTCTCGACTACATCCGGCGTCTCTGATGACATTCACTTTAGCTCTGACGCCTTACACAGACTTAACCTGTATTGTCCTCACAAAAATAACCAGATGTGCAAATAATTTTTCGAAAATAACTTTGTCGGGTTAGTATGGGTTGTGAAAGAGTGAATACCCTTGCTTTTTCCTCTGACAAACAATGTCACACTTGCTCCTGTCCACGTGGTTCTGACACACCCCTTGCTAGTGATTGGTCCCTCCACTCTTTCACAACCCATACAAACCTGACAGAGTTATTGTCGGAATTTGTCTATTGCTGGGTTAACACCTGAGGCCCCTATGTCCAAATAATTGTGTCTTTTTCTCCACTCACCATGTCCCGTTCGTGGAGTGACTTGTCGTACATTTCTTGCAGCCCCAGTACCTGGACAAACAGCTTCTGCAGTGTGTTGGGGAACCTGGAACAGCCAGCACTCACTTATTCACAGCCGTCAAACCCTGTCAAGCTTAAAGTGTAGTCATTTACAATTTGAAGCGTAGCAAATGGTGTATAAGTGTAGCATTGTCTTAAGTTCAACTGTGTTTATGATATCTCAAACAAGAATACATTTTAATAACAGTATTTAGACTAGGAAACAACAGCAAGAACACATGCCTATTAGAGAGTGTCTGCAGTGTCACTTTTCAGTGTGGACAACACATTGTGACTGCCTACTAGAGAGTGTCTGCAGTGTCACTTTTCAGTGTGGACAACACATTGTGACTGCCTACACAGAGTGAGAAGTAGAAACCCGGTCTCACATCAAAGAAGGACACTGTTGCACGCTTGTTATTGTTCGTTGCATAACAATGTTTTGTTTGGCAATGCATCGTAACAATTTCTGCAACAACATAGCATGCTACGCTGCTAACTTATGAATATCAGCACCATACCTATGAATATCAACGCCATACCTCTGAATATCTGCACCATAACTGACAAGGGTGTCCACAGCCGCGTCGAACAGTTCGTTCTTGTGCAATAACTACAAATACCTATGAATATGAGCACCATACCTGTGAATATCTGCACCATACCTATGACTATGAGCACCATACCTGTGAATATCTGGGTGGGTGAGGACCTTGACAAGGGTGTCCATGGCTGCGTTGAACAGTTCGTTCTTGTGCAATAACTATGAATACCTATACCTATGAATATGAGCACCATACCTATGAATATCTGCACCATACCTATGACTATCTGCACCATACCTGTGAATATCTGGGTGTGTGAGGACCTTGACGAGGGTGTCCACGGCCGCGTCGAACAGTTCGTTTTTGTGCAGCGACTGGAAGACCAGCTCCATGATGGGCTCCATGACGTCGGACTGGAAGCCAAACTCGCACCAGCTGCCCACGCACTTCAACGATTGCTCGATCACTCGCGGGGGGAAGCTGGCATTGAGAATGTTCCGCAGAAGCCACATCACTGAAACAAAACGTCGTGTAACGGAAAACTCTTTCAGTGAAACACAACGTTAGCAATCGTTAGCTAGGGGTAGTGTAACAGAAAACTCTTCAAGTGAAACAAAACGTCTGCAATCATCAGCTAAGCGTATATAAAAGAAAACATTACGTGACAAAAGACCCATCACATTTTGAATTTTTCACAGCATTATCAGTTACAAAACCATATATCTACAACCAAGATCAATACATTTTTCATGGCATTATCACAGTTACAAAACCATAATCTACAACCAAGACTAATACATTTTTCATGGCATTATCACAGTTACAAAACCATATATCTACAACCAAGACTAATACATTTTTCATGGCATTATCACAGTTACAGAACCATATATCTACAAGCAAGTTAAATACATTGGACTTTGTGTTTAATTAACAAGAGCATCTGAACAGATTGTCTTTAGTATCAGAAACAAATTTGACGTTCAAATATCACACACAAATTCAACTGTGATTCATTAGCTGTTTTTATTCAGTCAGTCGATCTAACGTTAATGTTTGCTGTAATCATCGCCCCAGAAGCCAAAATAAGTTTTCCATCTTCACTTTTTATTTGAAAATAAATAACCACTATTGTATGAAATAATGATTATGAAAAATAACAACCCCAAATGTATAAAATGATCTTTAAAGAAGTCTAACTCTGGAATACAACAATACAAACAAACTGTGAGGTTAACCTCTAGCCATGTTTGTTGTTTGAGCTAAGCCTGTCATGAAATGCAAACTGTGAGGTTAACCTCTAGCCATGTTTGTTGTTTGAGCTAAGCCTGTCATGAAATGCAAACTGTGAGGTTAACCTCTAGCCATGTTTGTTGTTTGAGCTAAGCCTGTCATGAAATGCAAACTGTGAGGTTAACCTCTAGCCATGTTTGTTGTTTGAGCTAAGCCTGTCATGAAATGCAAACTGTGAGGTTAACCTCTAGCCATGTTTGTTGTTTGAGCTAAGCCTGTCATGAAATGCAAACTGTGAGGTTAACCTCTAGCCATGTTTGTTGTTTGAGCTAAGCCTGTCATGAAATGCAAACTGTGAGGTTAACCTCTAGCCATGTTTGTTGTTTGAGCTAAGCCTGTCATGAAATGCAAACTGTGAGGTTAACCTCTAGCCATGTTTGTTGTTTGAGCTAAGCCTGTCATGAAATGCAAACTGTGAGGTTAACCTCTAGCCATGTTTGTTGTTTGAGCTAAGCCTGTCATGAAATGCAAACTGTGAGGTTAACCTCTAGCCATGTTTGTTGTTTGAGCTAAGCCTGTCATGAAATGCAAACTGTGAGGTTAACCTCTAGCCATGTTTGTTGTTTGAGCTAAGCCTGTCATGAAATGCAAACTGTGAGGTTAACCTCTAGCCATGTTTGCTGTTTGAGCTAAGCCTGTCATGAAATGCAAACTGTGAGGTTAACCTCTAGCCATGTTTGTTGTTTGAGCTAAGCCTGTCATGAAATGCAAACTGTGAGGTTAACCTCTAGCCATGTTTGCTGTTTGAGCTAAGCCTGTCATGAAATGCAAACTGTGAGGTTAACCTCTAGCCATGTTTGTTGTTTGAGCTAAGCCTGTCATGAAATGCAAACTGTGAGGTTAACCTCAGCCATGTTTGTTGTTTGAGCTAAGCCTGTCATGTAATGCAAACTGTGAGGTTAACCTCTAGCCATGTTTGTTGTTTGAGCTAAGCCTGTCATGAAATGAATAATAAAAAAAAAAGAATGGCTAGTTATTGGAACGTTAAATTTATGACAAAACAAAACATACACAGATAAGTCGACCCAGTGGTCTAGATGACAAAACAAAACATACACAGATAAGTCGACCCAGTGGTCTAGATGACAAAACAAAACATACACAGATACGTCGACCCAGTGGTCTAGATGACAAAACAAAACACACAGATACATCGACCCAGTGGTCTAGATGACACAACAAAACATACACAGATACATCGACCCAGTGGTCTAGATGACAAAACAAAACATACACAGATACGTCGACCCAGTGGTCTAGATGACAAAACAAAACATACACAGATACGTCGACCCAGTGGTCTAGATGACAAAACAAAACATACACAGATACGTCGACCCAGTGGTCTTGAAAGTGGTACAGATCATGGTACAGATCATGGTACAGATCATGGTACAGATCATGGTACAGATCATGGTACAGCTCATGGTACAGCTCATGGTACAGATCATGGTACAGCTCATGGTACAGATCATGGTACAGATCATGGTACAGATCATGGTACAGATCATGGTACAGATCATGGTACAGATCATGGTACAGATCATGGTACAGATCATGGTACAGATCATGAAGTTAGATCCTCGCCAGAGTATCATCAACACTTTGGAGGCCGAGTTTATTATCTGTACCATAAGGGTTTGTCTGTGTAACTTTCGAGACCAATGGGTTGACGTACCTGTGAATGTTTTATCATAAATTAAACGTTCCAATAACTTACTATTCTTTTTTTGATTCTGAATTTTGGAACGATAGCAGTTTATCTCTTTTGGGGGTTTCTGTCATGAAATGATCAACACTCACCACTTGGCAACGATTTCTCAAGCTCGTATCGAACAGCAGCTTTTTTCTGGTGTGTCATGGCGGAGCTAACAAACTGCAAAATGAAATGCTGTGTCATGGCACACAGAGGGGAGACACACAATGAGCGTGGGCAGTCCAGCGATGAACATGAGCGTACACCAAACCAACAATGATGTACAAACACAAACACAGCACAGTCTGATATGAGTGACTTCTGACAATACACTGGAACCTCCCTTCTGAGACCACCCACTTCAAGACTTCCTTCCTTTTTAGGTCCCTGATTTCTACAACTTTTTGTTCATTACCTCAGTAAATTAACCGCCACTTTAAGATTCCTTCCTTTTTATGACATGATTTTCTTTAGAGTTCTGAAGGTCTTGGAGGTTCGACTGTATAACCAGCTTTCATTATGTTCAGAACAATGATGCAAGACTTCTTTGTGCAGTCACTTTTCCTGTTCCCAGAAGTACGGCTTTGTGTGTGTTTCCAGAAGTACGGCTTTGTGTGTGTTTCCAGAAGTACGGCTTTGTGTGTGTTTCCAGAAGTACGGCTTTGTGTGTGTTTCCAGAAGTACGGCTTTGTGTGTGTTTCCAAAATACAGGGGCAGACAAGCAAAGAGCTTTTTATTAAAAAAATGTAAATCAAATAAAAAGACATCTGGTGGTTTTGTTTTTACATTTGATGCTCTGTAAAGATTAGCACTCTCTTTATTATAGGGACTGCTGATCTCAGTTTTAGCACTTACGAAAATAAAGTGAAAATCAAAAAGGTTGGAGAAAAGACCCGAGGGAAGTCAATGAAGTAGAATGTGCATGAACAAACAACTCTGAATAAAAAAAGGTCAGAAGCCAGTTGTAACAGACTCTACTGTAAAGCAACAGTCACAGTTGATATCTACCAGTAAACATATAACAGTTGATATCTACCAGTAAACATATAACAGTTGATGTCTACCAGTAAACATATAACAGAGGAACGTACAGTAGCGGATAAACACAGGTAATTTCTTGGTTTACTACCGGTAGTCAAAGAGATAGGAGAAAATAAATAGAACTCGAGAGACGTTCATCACTGACAATGGTTACACTTCAATCTACCATCAGCTACTGCTTCTTGTCACCTTCCAAACTGCCCCAAACAATAAAGAGAAGCAACAATGAATAGCGTTATTTCTACAGCGTTTACGCAACAAGAGGCTTCGATGCTGGCAGACAGGGCACAAAGTTAACAACCGCAGCTCAGGAGCGTAATTCCTGATGATTTTCTGAAAGAGCAATTCCCATGCTTTTGAAGAGAGAACCTAGTTCTCTAAAACAGCATTGCAGTTATCCACCGTACCAGTCACTAGCAAATGCAGTAATTCAAAAACAGTGTGTGAGAAAAAAATCTCAATTAATTTCATGCCCTGTTAAAACAATCTTTCCAAAGGTATATATATCAACCATTTGTTTGAACAAAAAAACTAAATTATACAGAAGTGATGTGCTCAAATTTTGTTATCTTTCGAACTCCAAAGAGAAGACAGCGAGAGAGAAAAAGACATAAAAAGAGGCTAACACAAGCAGAAAAATGAAACATTTTCGCTTTGTTACCATCTTCTTACTTCCAGCCAGCTTACATTTACATTTTCACAATTTTCAAAACTCTGTAAAATCAGTCATACATTTGGAAAGATTAATATAGCAGAAAATATCAGGCATCTACATTATTCAACTACAAACAACCGCTACATACAATACTAACCTCCTCGGGCAAAACTGTCAGAATTTCTAGAAGTAGGTGGCATCTTTGTGTGCTCTGTCAAACAAAACGGCATGTGCAACGTAAAAAATTCAGTCCTGTACAAAAAGGGAGGGGAGGAAGAGGGGAGGGGGGTGGAGAAAAAGAGAGCTAAGATCGAAACAAAGAGACCAAAATGTCGATGATAAAAAAGAAACACCCAAATCCACAACAAACAAAGCCAGGCTACATCGTCCACCGAAAGGGTGAAGTCTTCTTTTTTTCTTTCAACACAAAACTTATAATCACCTCATGCAGTTAATCATGCTAATATTAAAAAAAATAGAAAAGAAAAAAAATGTGTGGCTTTGATTTTCATGACTGAAACTGCTGTACTAACGGACAGAACAAATGCCTGGCATATAATGCGTCTCTACGGCCAAGAAAAAACATCTTTGGCTAAAAGAAAAAATACAGATGTTCCACTACCTCACTACACAGCTACATATACACATCTAGATGTTATTTTCACAACAGAGAAGCAGAGGATAAAGCCGGCACTGAAGATTGCAGCATCGGCGATGGCGGCAAAATGCTAATGGCCTCTACAGGTATTGAGCATTACACGTAATATAACGCCCTCGCATTATGATCAGTAACCCTGCGTAAAGAAATGGTGTGGGTCATGGAGAGAAAGGGTGTAAGAGATACTGACGTCCAGGTTGGGGTTGTCCTGCTGGAACATGGTGATGAGTGACGGAATGGCGTCCGGCCAGTGCTCCGGCGTCAGGTGGAGAACCAGCGACGACAGCTGGACACAACAGAGAGGTAGGATGTTATCTAAGCAGCGTTGTTCCCAGGCCTCGGTCTTTGGTCATTTAATCATACTTTTTTTTATTTGACACATTATTCTGACCCCAGGCCGTTAAGAATAAAAAGAAAACTTTTGGGTTGAGCTATTTACACGTTGCTTTAAAGAAGTCCTTCTCTCTCTTTTCTGTCATTACAAATCTCAGGAACTTGGTGTTAACGAAAAAACCCACCCCCATAGCCATTGCTTTCATAGCTAATTTCGCTACAAATTTTCACGAAAAATGGCATTGACTTCCAACTACATTTGTTCATTCATCAGTGTTAAAACAAACATAGTACAGATTTAAACTATGCTTACCACAATGCATAACCGTGTGAGGACTATTCTGGGTCCCTTGGCTAACTGTGCTATTCTCTCAATCAACTGTTCCTTGAGGGTTTGGTACTGGCTTGGAGGAAGTTCATGCCTGTAAAGTACATAAAGTAATGCCTGTAAAAACCACCACTGTGCACACAATAAGCCCAAGAGCAAAGATGTAAGACACTTAAGTACACGCATGCTTTTAGCCTGTGACGTTTACAATTTAAAATACCCATTAAACACAAAATGTTCTCTCTCACAAGCACACTCATACTTAAACACACATCGTTTTGTCTACAGCAAGTAAGTGTGAAAGAAATCTCACCAGAATCTTGCAATTCTTATGTGAAGACAGCTGGCGCCAAAAAACTGCACTTCCACAGACTGAAAGAAAACAAGTACAATTTTGCAAATGAAAACTAAACAAATGAAACTCAGAAACTAGTGAAAAACATCTGATTTATTTATGACAGCCAGTCAACAGAAAAGCTCCCATTGGGTGACACTGACAGGACTTCTTTGTTCAACTATACATCTGGGTGTTTTTTTCCGCTCTGCTGAAAGAGGTTCTGTAATCAGTAACAACATGAGTTATAAAGTCAACGTCCCATGAAACCCATCAAAACCTTTTTTATTCGCTGTTGAAAGTTTTTGGTGGCTATAAATCAAATCAAAATAAATAACTTTATCGTCTCAATCTGAGAAATCACATTGGTGGCATATAAATATGAAGACAAACGGAACACGACAATATTGTTAACATTAAAATAAATTTACTAACGTTTGTTTTGTTTCTCTGATTTCACCCTTTCGAGCCAGAATCTGCACATGTATCAAGGGTTCCCCCAAAAACTAAATGGCAAAAATGATCTCTTTCAATAAGCTAACCATGGCTTCTGAAAAACAAAAATGCTCTTTATTTTAAGTTTTAATCTATTCTATTTTTCAGTTTCTTGTGTTAAAGTTTCGCTGAGCCTCACTTTGGTGGGGAGAATGAGGTCCCAGCTGAACGTCCAGGCGGTGGGGGAGTACTGAGCGTCTGACAGCCATTTGTGGACCTCGTGCTGCACGTAGCCTTGGTGATAGAACTGCAGCACAGCCTGTCACAAACACTCATAATGTGAATACAGAGAAAGAGAGAGAGAGCGAGAGAGAGAGAGAGAGAGAGTGAGAGAGAGTGAGAGAGAGTGAGAGAGAGAGAGAGAGAGTGAGAGAGAGTGAGAGAGAGTGAGTGAGAGAGAGTGAGAGAGAGAGTGAGAGAGAGAGAGAGAGAGTGTGTTTGTGTGTGTGTGTGTATGTATGTGTGGCAATCCATGCAGTGGGTGGTAATGTGTTGCTGACAGTAATCGTGGATTTCAGCCTTGGTGACAGCGCCACAGTACAGCCTATCACAAACACGTGTCAATTAAATAGTGCATGTATTGGTGTCACGGTTTTAGTGACATGGATTGAGAAAGGAACACTCTGAGGGGTGCCTTTCTCAAATTGCAACGAAAAGCGCCTGTGCTTTTGGCGACGGGCTGGTTTCTGCTGACCGAGCTTGGCACGGGGATTTCGTTTTCTGCACGCCTGGCTGGCATGCAAGGGACGACATTGTGTACAGGGTTTCCACGTGCGTGATTTTGCTGTCTGGACAAAATCAACTGGGAACTGAGCTGTACGTGTGACGATAGTGATTGGTCGCTAGAGTCACGTGATGTTTTTCATGGTGTTTTGAGGATGAATTGAAACGACACACTTGAAACATAGCAGCAAGAGAGAAAGGTCCTTGTTTCTTCTTCCTAACAGTTTGATGGTTTTCAACGCGGGGTGATGTATTATTTTATGTCAACGTGCCGTTCTGCCTGTACAGTAGGGCTGTTAGGAATGTCAAGAAGGGACCACTTTTCGCTGTTTACATGTTGCTGACGACGAGGTTGTCAGGTTGTTTCTTGGCTGAGCGGGGTAAAAATTTCCACGCATGAAGTAAATTCAGCACAAGAGGAGTGTGGCAGGAAATTCGTCGACGGACAAAAGCCATACAAAGGAAGCGGATTCGCTTAAAGGAGAGCTACTTACATTAGGCTGTTGAGATAATAAATCGTTATTTAACGGTGTTGACGAGTCTATGTTTGTGGAATGAAATACTCTCTGTTGTTCTTTCCAGGTTAGCGCATAATTTGCTCTTTGTGACGCTAAAATAATAATCTGTACAGTGGAGTCCGGGTACAACGAATCTCAAGGGAGATACATTTTAGTTCGTTATATCAGTAATTCGCTGTAGAGTTTTCAACCCTAAATGGCCTTTAGAGAAGTTTTCCCACTCACCTTCAAATGATAGTCCCATCGATCTTTCCTTGGAGAGTACAATCTCTGCATGTTTTCAACAGCTTCATAATATAATCCATAGAGGCATAGTTCAAATGTTCACTTTACTGTCACAATTTTAGAAGTAAAATTTAAAAAGTCGTGTAAAAGCATGTACCGTACTTTCCGGGTGACAAGGCGCTTCGTTATCTAAGACGCACCCCCTTCTTTTTAAAAAAAATTGTAATCCAGTCACCCATTGGACGCAGGGGGCCATAGGGCGCACCAAAATGACCCAGTTTTTGCCATGAGAGGTGGTTCCCCTGTCATATCTGAGAGAGGAAACACTTCCTGCATCGGGGTCAGTGACCGACTTTAACTGAGTGAAAATATGTGTGCTCTGTGTGTGCGGCCAGATCAAAGGCATTGTGATAGCTGGGTGGCCTTGTTAAAAGACACGACCTTCTTCCCAGGGGTCAATGACCCAGTTTTTGCCATGAGAGGTGGTTCCCCTGTCATATCTGAGAGGAAACACTTCCTGCATCGGGGTCAGTGACCGGTCAGTGACCGAGTTTAACAGAGTGGAAATCTGTGTGTGCGGCCAGATCAAAGGCAGGGCAGTACCTAGTAGCTGAAACATGCATTATCACAAGTTGTTTGACTGGTACTCAAGCGGTCTCTTTGATTTTTTTCGTATTTCATACACGGATTAGGCGCTTCGTTATACAAGACGCAGGGGTCGAACTCGAGGAAAAAAGTCGCGCCTTATGACCCGGAAAGTACGGTACATGTACATCTGATCAATCTCCGATTTCATGGTGTCCACCAGTTCTGGTGCATGTCCTACCCTGGCCAAGTTTCCTCTCAAGACATCAAAGAGACCGCCCCATAGGTTAAACTCCCCATAGGTTAAACTCGGTCACTGACCCGGGTGCAGGAAGTGTTTCCTCTCTCATATGAAAGGGGAACCACCTCTCATAGCTAAAACTGGGTCAATGACCCCTGGGAAGAAGGTCAGTGTCTATAAATAAGGCCACCCAGCTATCACAATGGACCTGCCTTTGATCTCGCCTGGCAGATCGTTGTAGCCTTGTGACTTTTTAGAGCACAGTCATAGCTTAGCAGCTGATTGGAATAGTGAAAACACAGCGGCGGTGGCTGTTCCGTGCACCTCCCGCTGTTTGTTCAGAGTTCGCTCATCACGCGATGTGCACTTGTGTTTGTGTATTTTTGTCTTTGGAGACAATTATTGACATCAGTTCGTTGTAGCCTTGTGACTTTTAGAGACCAAACGGCTCTGGGGCGATGAAAACGTGTTTGTTATAAGAGGGGTTCGTTATGCAAATGAGTTCAAAAGGTTCGTTGTAGCCGGAAAGTAACAAGTAAGAAATAGAAGGCTGTCTGCCGGGAAATCAATGGCAGTTCGTTAAAAGCGGGATTTCGTTATACCCAGGTTCGTTATAGCTGGACTCCAATCTGGTTTTTGCAGATCTATATGGAGAGAAGGAAGGAAAATAGCTGATTTGTTGTTTTAAAAGTTCGTTTGTGCAGGCCACGTGCTCGATGAAATATGTAAAGGTGACATATTTGAAGGTGGAGGGTGAAGGGTTGCATGGCATGTTTAGTGCACCGATGCTTTTTGTTGCAGCCTTTTTCCTACTCATCGGATTCAGCGGTATCTACTACTCAGCGGTAACCGGAACATCTTTATCTTTATCTATTTGTATGACTGCGAGAGTGGATCGTGGTGTGGTTAGTTAGTTAGCAGTAACTAACCGTTCATAATCACCTTTTGTGATCAATTGAAACGTGACAATTGGTGTGTGCCGAGATGTAAGACGGTGTGTGTTTCTATGCTATCCAAGAATAATTATCTTTCTGTACGAGCAAGTGTCCTTCTGTGAGACAGAGACACTGGATGTGCATATTAATATCTGTGACTTGTTGTGAGCACATGAGATAGCAAGAAATAGAAAGCGTCATCTTTCTATGTAAGACTAGACAGACCAAGTATCGCCACAGATGGACAATGGAGGTAACTGGTAAGGGAGACTGTGGGTTCTAGTGAGCAACAGCATGCACATGTGCATCTGTGTGTGTGTGTTGTGTGTGTGTGAGTGTGTAAGTGTGCATGCTTGCGTGCATGTGTGAGTGTACGTGTGCACGCTTGCAAGTGTAAAGGATACAAAGCAAGCACCTGCACACATTGCATGCATACAATTAGAGGCCTATAGTATATATATGCAATTGTGAAGGAATGTGCATGCAGACCAGCACATGTGTAACCCAAACAAGAGGTGCGCTAGTTTTAAATACTAACAGTAACATCCATTACAGTGAGTCTACCTGTTCAACATTGGCAGCTGTGAATTCCATGGTGTCCATGGACATCAGTCCATTCAGATGTGCAGCATTGAAATGTATTCCTTGGCCAGATCACACAGTGCTATAATCTCTGCAACATGCACACTTTTCTTTGTACAACAAACATTGCCTTAAAATAGAACAACCTTCTGATTATACTACATGGGTGCAACCTGGAAAATTCCAAAAACCGGCAAAAGTTGGGGTCCAGCTTTTTTAGTATTTAAAATGCCCAAAAAAACCTCTCCTGGAAACAAAAACATCGGCAGCCGATGAAACCAAAAACCGGCTGCCGGCGTGTAGCCGGCAGAGTTGCACCCATGATACTATCTTCACTTCACTGGCACAGTGGCAGACTTTTTAGACCACTAATTTCTCTTCCTTTCCCAACTGTAATAATTCACTGGAAAAAAAAGTTTTGCTTCAACTATTAGTCTGTAGCAAACTATATTGAAAGGTTCAAACGACACCTAATAGTTTATTTTAGAAACTAAGAAAGGCCTCTGTGTCTATTGCCCTTGAATAGATCTTCCGGACTGCTGAGTGGCAGATATGATGTAGTACATCATACATTGATACACGACTGATAAAATAATAACACTAAAAGATGGAAGCCTTTTTTGGGCAAATTTTTGCTTTCATTTTTTCATATATTGTTCTGTTGTCGTTTTTAAATAAATTCAAAATTTTCACTCAGGATGAAGTAGGCCTAAGTGTATGCACATATTTTACCATCTAAATTCTAATGATCTATTTTTAGGAAAGTGTGATCACCACTTTTCTGTACAGTTATTACAATCCTTGAATAAGACGGTATCCACACCTCGAATGAAGCTTAAAATTCGGTGTTCCAACTCCCAGGTTGCATGATCTGATTGATCACCTAAATTGATCTTTGACCAGTACATTAGTAGACTACTGGCACAGTGACAGTATTCAAATTGCTTTAGTGATTCAACCAACACCCCATGTACGAGTTCTGGATACAAGGATTTTAGCAATGTAAACTGGGAGAAATTGAACTTGAAGTGGTCCGTATTACAAAATGAGCCTGAACAACGAAACACCCTACTTCAGCAAGCATCCCTGCGTTGGGTATTATGCTGAGTTCAATCCAAAGGCAAATCTAACCTAGACAGAAGACACAGACAGTCGGATCGGTAAACGAGAAGCATGAAAACAACCTCTCTTCGTTTATGTACATGATGGCAGCAAACACGCAACGTGCTCTCCTCATACAACTTACAAGGGCGAAACATCGACCCCTCCGTCGCGATTCAATTTGTGGCAAAATTGGCTCTGACGCAAATGCATCAAACAAAAGGCAAAATTCCCAACACAATTTCTTCAAATCAAAAGCGTTACAGCGAAAAATATTGGGACACAATGAAAACATCAGAGCTAAGGAAGCTCAATCTAGCAGTTGTTTACCTTTTTCACAAGACAAACACCACCTTTGGGTGATTAATTTCTCAACCTCGTATTTTCGTTCTCAGACAGGCGCCATGTTTAATCACGACATGAACGAGAGTAATGAAATTAATTCTAAATTTCCCATCATGTCTAACTTTTACTATACCTCTTGCATCTAACTTGCATAGTCTAAAACAGCATAATTTTTACGGTTATCTTATTTTTGCATATTTTTCTTATTTTTTTCTTTTTCATTTCGTGCAGGTTAACTTATCTCCCTTGGCAGAGGAGCCTTGAAGGATTTCAGGAAGCGAAGTTTCAACTGAGACAGAAACCTCTCGTCGCTAATAATGGCTCATCATTATCCAGGAGATCGCGTACAGTTCCGTTTTAGCAATGTTTACAGGGGGTGCAAGAAATATTTCATATTGCACATGCTTGTTGCGTGCCTAGTTATGTACGTGATGTATACTATAGGTGGAGGTGAGAATTTCAATTTGTTATACGCGTTATGAATCATTCATTGAATGTTGTTACGAGTAGTGTGTGTGCCTGTCTGTGTCTGTTGATCTTCGTTGTATATGTTGGGTTTTACATGATGAACAGATGGAGGAATAAGCCAGGGAAACTAAGGAGAGAGAAACTTCTAAGAATATCTGACCATTGTTTCTTGTGTTTTCATACTTCTTCTTCTTCTTCTGCGTTCGTGGGCTGAAACTCCCACGTGCACTCGTGGTTTGCACGAGTGGAATTTTACGTGTATGACCGTTTTTACCCCGCCATTTAGGCAGCCATACGCCGCTTTCGGAGGAAGCATGCTGGGTATTTTTGTGTTTCTATAACCCACCGAACTCTGACATGGATTACAGGATCTTTTTCATGCGCACTTGGTCTTGTGCTTGCGTGTACACACGGGGGTGTTTGGACACCGAGGAGAGTCTGCACACAAAGTTGACTCTGAGAAATAAATCTCTCGCCGAACGTGGGGACGAACTCACGCTAAACAGCGGCAAACTGGATACAAATCCAGCGCGCTACCGACTGAGCTACATCCCCGCCCCGTGTTTTCATACACATTGTCAATAAAAAAAACAAGTCGCGTAAGGCGAAAATACGGGCGCAGTGGCGTGGTGGTAAGATGTCGGCCTCCAAATCGGGAGGTCGTGAGTTCGAATCCCGATCGCTGTCGCCTGATGGGTTAAGAGTGGAGATTTTTCCGATCTCCCAGGTCAACTTATGTGCAGACCTGCTTGTGACTTAACCCCCTTCGTGTGTACACGCAAGCACAAGACAAAGTGTGCACGGAAAAGATCCTGTAATCCATGTCAGAGTTCGGTGGGTTATAGAAACACGAAAATACCCAGCATGCCTCCCCCGAAATCGACGTATGCTGCCTGAATGGCGGGGTAAAAACGGTCATACACGTACAAATCCACTCGTGCTAAAAGCATGAGTGAACGTGGGAGTCTAAGCCCATGAACGAAGAAGAAGAAAGGCGAAAATACAACATTTAGTCAAGCTGTCGAACTCACAGAAACAACTGAACGCATTGCATTTTTTTACCAAGACCGTATACTCGTAGCATCGTCAGTCCACCGCTGGTGACAATGGCAGTGAAATTAACAAGCCAGAATAACGCGGTAATGGTTGCGCTGAGCAGGATTGAGGTCTAACGAATGACGTCTCACAACGTGCGTGGTCGTCCTTGGCGGTCAAGAAAGCCGCCGCGATCATTGCGCAGACGACACTTCTAGACCGCCAATATTTTTTGTGCGCATCACGTGCTCCACATAAATCGGCCGGAAACGAAGCAATTGGGAAACCTGGATAGCACGCTTTTCTGTATCTATTCTTTTTAACTTTTTGAGCTTGTCTTTAATCCAAACATATCATATCTAGATATGTTTTTGGAATCAGGAACCAACAAGGAATAAGATGTAATTGTTTTTAAATCGATTTCGGAAATTAAATTTGAATCATAATTTTCATATTTGTAATTTTCAGAGCTTTTTTTTATCCGAATATAACATATCTATATATTTTTGGAATGAGCAAATGATGAAAAATAAGATGAAATTGTTTTTGGATCGTTTTACAAAAATAAAATTTTAATTATAATTTTCAGATTTTTAATGACCAAACTCATTAATTAATTTTTAAGCCTCAAAGCTGAAATGCAATACCAGCTTCATCGAAGATTGCTTGGCCAAAATTTCTATCAATTTCATTGAAAAATGAGGGTGTGACAGTGCCGCCTCAACTTTTACAAAAAGCCGGATATTACGTCATCAAAGACATTTATCGAAAAAATGAAAAAAAAACGTCTGGGGATATCATTCCCAGGAACTCTCATGTACAGTTTCATGAAGATCGGTCTAGTAGTTTACTCTGAATCGCTCTACACACACACAGACACACACGCACTTACACACAACGACCCTCGTCTCGATTCCGCCTCTATGTTAGAACATTTAGTCAAAACTTGACTAAATGTAAAAAGTAAGATCTGTCAATATGATCCACTCCATTCAATATCTTGTACGCCTGAATCATATGATCCACTCCATTCAATATCTTGTACGCCTGAATCATATCATCCACTCCATTCAATATCTTGTACGCCTGAATCATATCATCCACTTCATTCAATATCTTGTACGCCTGAATCATATCATCTCTCTTTTGTCTGTGCTTAATTAGTGATGGGAGTTGTAAGGCAAAAAAAAAAAATAGTCTGTTTACGGTAACCCGACCGACCCTATTTTTTTCGCGCGACCCTAGACTTTTTTTTGGCATTTGGGAAAAAAAAAAAAAACAATTTGGTTTTTTTGGCAAAATAACGTAAAAATATGGTTTTTTGGAGGGGGAAAAAAAAAAAATCCCGACCTACCGACCCTATTTTTTTGGCCTATGTTACCGTAAACAGACCTATGTTTTTTTTGGCCTAATGATCCTAAGTGTTCACCGTAAGACGAAGTCTTTAGGTCAGGCAGCAGCTTAGTAGCAGTAAGTATAGGTCCCTGGTAGTAGTAAATATAGTCAAAAAAGGTACACAGTGCTCAAGATTAGTTAAGGCCAAAAAAAAAAGGTCTGTTTACGGTAACATAGGCCAAAAAAATAGGGTCGGTAGGTCGGGATTTTTTTTTTTCCCCCAAAAACCATATTTTTACGTTATTTTGCCCAAAAAAACCAAGAATTTTTTTTTTTTTTTTTTTCCCCCAAATGCCCAAAAAAAGTCTAGGGTCACGCGAAAAAAATAGGGTCGGTCGGGTTACCGTAAACAGACCTTTTTTTTTTGTTGGCCTAACCAGTTAACAGTTGTAAAGAGTTCGAAATGATGACATTTATATGTGCAGAGTTGAGCCCTTTTGGTTGTACAGTACAGTGACTAAAGTGGTATCTTAGCTGCAATAAAAGAACACCCTTAGGGCCAGCTGATTAAGTTCTCCTATCTTCCAGGTAGCCTGGCATGACAGGTATATTTTGCTTAAATTATATAGTATAGGAATACAGAAGGTGTTCTTTATTGGGAGATTTTCTCATAGTAGGTACCACTGTACTGCATTCTAATATTGTAGTAAGGCCCCCCCAAAAAATAGGTCTGTTTACGGTAACCCGACCGACCCTAGTTTTTTCGCGCGACCCTAGACTTTTTTTTGGCATTTGGGGGGGGGGGGGGGAAAAAATCTTGGTTTTTTTGGCAAAATAACGTAAAAATATGGTTTTTTGGAAAAAAAAAAAAAAAAAATCACGACCTACCGACCCTATTTTTTGGGCCTATGTTACCGTAAACAGACCTTTTTTTTTTTTTGCCTAATACTAATTAAACTTTAAAGTGTAACAAAGTTCATTTTTTAAATCATTTCTTGATGTGTTGATGAAGCTGCTGCTGGCACAATCAACAGGGATGATGTTAACGGATTCTTTCACAAAACGTTCAATGACTTTGCAGGTCTGATTCCTCACATGCCTTTCCTGCGGATCGGGTCTGACATCAACGCTCTCATGTTCTTTGACGTGAACAACGACGCCAGCAAGGTCACCTGGGCGCGGGCCACCAACTCCAGGGAGAAGCTAGAGGAGGCTGCCTCGTGTAAGTATGACATACTGCTGCCTGTGACGGGTGCAGTGGCCTAGTGGATAAGAGGCAGGCCTCCCAAGCGGAAGGTTGTTGTTTGGAATCCCAGCCGCGCCTGGTATATTAAGGGGGGAAATTTTCCCGGTCTCCCAGGTTAACGCGTGTGCAGACTTGCTAGTGCCTTATCCCCCTTCTTGTGTACACGCAAGCACAAGACCAAGTGCGCAAGGAAAAGATCCTGTAATCCATGTCAGAGTTGGGTGGGTTATAGAAACATGAAGATACCCAGCATGCATCCCCCGAAAGTGGCATATAGCTGCTTGAATGGTGGGGTAAAAACTTGCATACATGTACAAATCCACACATGCAAAAAGCACGAATGTACATGGGAGTTTCAGCCCATGAACGCAGAAGAAGAAAAAGATACTGCTGCTTGCAGAGATAACATTGACTGGCTGACATCATTTTAACGTTATAGTCTTGAGACGAGCGGTTGGAAATGCCGGAGCCGGTAGGACTAGGACCGGTGTAATTTACACCTCTTTGAATCAAGTCTGCCTTCAAGGTGAGGCCGAAAGTCAATCAGATGGCCAGAATAACGCAGTGCATTTTTTTCTAAAATGAGTGCAACTGAGGCACATCAGCTGCAAAGGTGCATGAGCTTAACACTGGAATGTACTGCTCAAAGCCCTTCACAGAAATACAAATAACATTTTATGTATCAATCTATTTTAGTTACAATTCGTTTTATTATTTACGATTGAACGCATACAAACATGCTCTTTTTTGTAGTATCGGCCAACTGCAGAAATATGAGTTTTTGTGGCCTCTGATGCCACAGGGCTCAAAGAGGGAAACTCCAATGTTCAATCGACTAATTAATATAATACACCTGTACATCGACACATTTAGTGTCATTTAACAGTGAATATTCATTGTGGTTCTATGCAAAGTCTTCTTTATATGGTCAGCATTGTTTGCATTCTCAATTCTTCTCGGTGTCTGTTTCAGCCCATGTGCACATGGTTGAAGGGGACGTCATTCTCAGGGGTCAAGGAACTGACCACCAGAAACTGCTGCCCGTTATGGCTCAGCCCCCCCAGGCCGACAGCGACCTTCTGCTGGTGGACTGGATTGACCGCCTCAAGGTCCTGGGGAAGGGCATCAAACTCGACTTCTCCACCATTGACCCCTTTGAGCTTTCTCTGCAGCGACTGCAAGAAGCGGACCGTGCGGTAAGGACTCCCTCCAGGCTGAGAATGGCAGTCTTAACCCTTTGAGCTTTCTCTGCAGCGACTGCAAGAAGCGGACCGTGCGGTAAGGACTCCCTGCAGGCTGAGAATGGCCGTCTTAACCCTTTGAGCTTTCTCTGCAGCGACTGCAAGAAGCGGACCGTGCGGTAAGGACTCCCTCCAGGCTGAGAATGGCAGTCTTAACCCTTTGAGCTTTCTCTGCAGCGACTGCAAGAAGCGGACCGTGCGGTAAGGACTCCCTCCAGGCTGAGAATGGCAGTCTTAACCCTTTGAGCTTTCTCTGCAGCGACTGCAAGAAGCGGACCGTGCGGTAAGGACTCCCTCCAGGCTGAGAATGGCAGTCTTAACCCTTTGAGCTTTCTCTGCAGCGACTGCAAGAAGCGGACCGTGCGGTAAGGACTCCCTCCAGGCTGAGAATGGCCGTCTTCCAGGCTGAGAATGGCCGTCTTCCAGGCTGAGAATGGCCATCTTCCAGGCTGAGAATGGCCGTCTTCCAGGCTGAGAATGGCCATCTTCCAGGCTGAGAATGGCCGTCTTCCAGGCTGAGAATGGCCGTCTTAACCCTTTGCCTTTCTGCACACAGTGATGTCCCTTCCCGTGTAATTCCCATGACATGACAAGTTACTCCCTAAATTTCAAATGTAATCACAGAAAAAAATAAAATCTGAATCAGATGAGGCAGAGTGCTATTTGTAAGATCTGAGACACAAAGGGAAGTAAGGGCTCCACTAGTCTCACTCACTCTAATCACAGCAAATTTCCTGAAACTGTAAGGCAAAACAAAAAAAAGGTCTGTTTACGGTAACATAGGGTGAAAAAATAGGGTCGGTAGGTCGGCTTTTATTTATTTATTTTTTTTCCATTTTTTTTTAAAATTTTTTTTCTCCCCGCTCTATGATGTTTCACAGTTCATTTCTTCTCATCAATCCCTGTTTTTGCCCAACATAACTATAAACAGTACTTTGAGCTTACCTCCCTTCTGTCGTCTGCTGTTTGAGCGCAAACAGCTCTATTTTGGATGCGTTTTTTTTTTTTTCAGACGATCCAAAAAAAAGATAAGGGTCGGGCCTAAAAACTAGGGTCGGTCGGGTTACCGTAAACAGACCTTTTTTTTTTGTGGCCTAAACACTCAAACCTCACAAGAAGTCGGTGGAAATAGACAGAGATAACCAAGTCACATTGCATTGTAAGTAATATGATAGCAAAAGTGTAAGTAACTGGCATATTGAATCGTGGGTGTTGTTGAACCTGGGTAACGGTTCTCTAACAGGCAGTATTTGGCACTCTGGGAGGCCCTAATTTGGGCTGATGTTGTAATAGAGATCAGGTCTGTTCACAAATGGGAGTCATATCAACAATCAGGTTAGTTCGAATTTCACGTTTAACAACCAGTAACATTTCTTTTGAATAAAATATGTTTCTGCTTCCAGTATCCAATGCGTTTTCCTGTGTGGATCCACGCCAATGTCCTTCAAGGTCCTCATGGTGGCAAGGTCAAGGTCGACCCTGCCCGTTTCTTCCAGACGTTGAAGCGAGTGTTTCCCAAGTGCACGGTGTCCCTGGGTTGGACGACCGGCACACACACAGACCTGAGTCAGAGCGGCTACTCGTGGAACATGGTCCTGGACATGTACGACCTGGTCAAGAAATGGAGGATCAACGACCAGCCCGTGATGTTCGAGGCGCGACTGTCGCTCATCAGAAACTCCGTGCCGCAGCTCAAGTGGCTGTGCGACAACATCGCGCACTCTGCGCTCAACATCATCCACGTCGAGGGTGACCACGTCCTGTCTGAAGACTTGATGCACGTCGCCTTCCGCTTCCCGCCAGACGGCGTCTTCTTCGACCTCAACCACAAGCCCTTCGAAACCATGCTGTCGCAGTATCGGCACTTCTCCAAGGAGAAGGTGAGCCACCTGGTGGGCAAGCGGGACGAGGTTGTCTTCAAGCCAAAAGCCTGGGTCAAGATGGGCTTCTACATCCAGAAGGACTCCATCCTTCCCAGCACCGAGGCTCTCATCCTCACCAGCCCCATCGTCTATGTGGTCACCAAGAGTAAGTACCGGCCCACCGGGGAAATCTACATCCAGGGACGGGTTCAGTTCCTCAAGAGGACTGACGAAGAAGCAGAGGCTTTTCATACGGGCCTCAACATCTACTTACGCCCCACTGCTTACGCCAATTTCGACAACATCGCGGGAATCAAGTGCTTCTTGGGGGTTGAAGGAGAGGTGGAAGTGAAGGGGGAAAACCTACCTGCCAGCGTCCCTGACTTCAGGAAATCGGCGAGGATCACTCCCAGTGCCATCCATTGTTTCCGCTTCCGTATCACCGACACAGGCGATGAGGTCATTTTCAAGGTCACGACGGAGCATGACTGCCATACTTTGGAAAGTGTGATGCCTGATCGTGACAGTGTCCCTTTGATTTTTAGTGTGAAAATTCCACACAAGTTGTCACATGAGCAGCATCCCTTCATCTTGCGTATGGAGGATAACAACCGACAAGCGGTCATTGACGAACTGAGCGTCAAACACGAGTTGTAGCTTAGATCATGAAGTGTGGGTGTTGGATGTGTATTTATGCGTATGTGTGTCTGAGGGCCAATGAGTGTATGTTCATTGTTCAGGTGTGGGTGTTCATGTGTGCATTCATGTCCTTATGAAGTGTGATGACCAGTAAGAGTGTGTATGCCAGTAAATGTGTGTGTTTGTGTGTGTGTGTTTGGGCCAGAAAGTGTGTGTGTATGTTCAGGTGTGCATTGGCAGTTTTATGTCTGTACGATGAGCTGAAGAGCTGAGCATGATGAAGATATTGTCATGAAAGATCATGGCACTGGAGTTTGGCAGAGTGGTGTATGGGTGTGTAGCACTGTGTGGGCATGTGTTGTGAACTAAGAGTGAGGTGTCATGTGTGTGGTGCTAGCATATGCAACTGATCCACCATTCATTGAATTCTGATTCCTGTGCATTGCACACAGAGTATGGAATGTGTCCACTCTGACAATCAATGTGTGACATGTCTCGTTTTGTTACCGTTCTCACGAGATCAGCTACAGTTGTTTTTCTCTCTCTCTCTCTCTCTCTCTGTATGTATGTCTTTGTCTGTGTCTCCCTCTGAGTCTCTCCGCTTCTGTCTTTCTGTGCCTGTCTCTGTCTGTGTGTGTGTGTGTCTCTCTCTCTCATCCGACTCCTGGCACGCAGGTCAAAGCAGAGGTTAACTTGAGTGCACGTGTACCAAGCAGGAGGGGGGTGATTCGGGTCAGAAGTGGGGTAAAGCACTTTGGTCTTCAGTCTTTGGGTTATAGTTTTCAGTGGAGAAGATGCCAACATGCATGAATTGCACTATGCTCTACTATTTATTGTCCTTGTCTATCGGACACGAAGAAGGGAAGCTACAATCGCCCCAGGCCATATATACTCTTTGTTTCCTGAGCCTGGACCATTGAGACGGTTACCTCATAGATCTGTTCATTCTTCAGTTTGTCTGTGTCAAAAGTTATACCCCCATTCCACACAACCGTTCTTTGTCCCGTTCTCGTACCAACCAAGGACTGCTGCCACAACAATGGAACGTTGCGCAAACGGCCGTTTTTTGGCATCTTTCAGCAGCGTCTGACCATAGTGGCAGCCGTCCTTGGTCGTTAAGGGAACAGGACCTAGAACGGATGTGTGGAATGCGGGTATGACAACTCAGTGTGTGAGAGCGCTACCGTTGCGTTACCGTTGTTTTAAGTTCCTTTAACGATCCAAGCGTTCCGTTACCGATGGGTTGAGGTTCCATTACTGTTCATTCTGATCGGGAGGGGAACGGCTACAAATTTGAACATGCAGCCCAAACTCAGCCGTCCCTACCGACCCTACCGTTGAAAGCAGTTCTGTTAACGATCAGTTACGTTCATTGCGGTTCTGTCCCGATCCCTCCCGTGCCCGCACCATTCCTTGGTCGGTACGGGAACGGGACCTAGAACGGGTTTGTTTGTTTGTTTATTTGTTGCTTAACGTCCAGCCGACTACGCAGAGCCATATCAGGACGAGGAAGGGGGGGATGAAGGGGGCCACTTGTCAAGCGATTCCTGTTTACAAATGCACTAACCCATTACTTGTGTCCCAGCAGGCTTTAGTAAAACTAAATTAATACCTACTGGAAGATTACCAGTTTCCAGTATGTTAAAATAGGCTTAACCTATCTACTGCTGGACTTACATCAGAACACTAACAGATTAAACTATACATGAATCGCGAGACAAGCGGCAAGAGAAGAGATTTTTGGAAAAAATACAGGTGAATGAGCAAGAAGGCAGAAAAAAGAAAAGAATTCATGAAGAAAAAGAGAGCCTGACAGGAAAGAGGAACCAAAAATCTACCTAACAGCAAACTAGAAAGCTCCTGCGGTTCCAAAAACAGGAGGGGCTTTTAATTTCATAACCGCAGTGCCCCACTGCGGGAACCTAGAACGGGTGTGTGGAAAGAGGGTATAAGACTCAACCACTTGGCTTACGGTGGAGACAGCTGGAAGATCTCTGAATATAATTGAAGAGGAGTAGTCTTCCTTTTATAAAATGTGTACTCTGCCTTGCAGATTACAAATTTGTGCTGTCGGGGCTGGGTTAGGGGAGTGGTGGGTAAGGGAGTGGGTAAGCGAGGGGTAAGAGAGACGAAAGAGAAAACTGGACAGGGAAAAGTCACTGCCTGAAGTATTCAATAAAGCCACACACACAAAAAAGAAATTACCACAAATGTAGGTTTTCAATTCATATTTTTGCAAAGTATCTGCACAAGCATGTGTGCCTCTGTGAGTATGTTCGTGGCTGCTTTCATGGGGTGCCTGTATCCTCAGGAATTTGAGGATTTCTTTTATCTCTTTTTCTGACACCGTTGATTTAATGTCATTTTTACAGGACAGTTTTTTCCTTTCAGTTATAAGTTGTAGTAGTTTGACCTTATTGTTTTAGGACAAGTAGAGCTCGTTCACCAGTAGCAAAGACTTGCTCAGTCCGTCAGTGTGCCTGAGTGTGTGTGATGGGGGGGGGGGGGGGCTCTCCGTGACCGGCCATGCACCTGCAATGTACGGACAGGTTTGCACTGGCCCAAGGGTGTCCGTTCATGAGAGGGACTGCTGTAACAGCAAAACTAGTGTGAAACATAAGTAATCAATTTATCCACTTGACTATATTCACAACAGGGACCTATCACTCTTCTTTGCATGTTTTTATGCCTACGGATTTTCAAATACTCTGCAACACATGTAACCCAAATTCAACATGTGCCCGTACAATACCGCTTCTTTTATAAAAACATTGCTTCGGCCATGTTGATTTTAATCAACCAATTTTCTTGTGTCTTAATGGAAAGAGTTTACACATTAACAAAGCTGATAGCACTTTGGGACAGTGGTTCGGGAAAGTATGGTTTACATTAACAAAGCTGATAGCACTTTGGGACAGTGGTTCGGGAAAGTATGGTTTACATTAACAAAACTGATAGCACTTTGGGACAGTGGTTCGGGAAAGTATGGTTTACATTAACAAAGCTGATAGCACTTTGGGACAGTGGTTCGGGAAAGTATGGTTTACATTAACAAAGCTGATAGCACTTTGGGACAGTGGTTCGGGAAAGTATGGTTTACATTAACAAAGCTGATAACACTTTGGGACAGTGGTTCGGGAAAGTATGGTTTACATTAACAAAGCTGATAGCACTTTGGGACAGTGGTTCGGGAAAGTATGGTTTACATTAACAAAGCTGATAGCACTTTGGGACAGTGGTTCGGGAAAGTATGGTTTACATTAACAAAGCTGATAGCACTTTGGGACAGTGGTTCGGGAAAGTATGGTTTACATTAACAAAGCTGATAGCACTTTGGGACAGTGGTTCGGGAAAGTATGGTTTACATTAACAAAGCTGATAGCACTTTGGGACAGTGGTTTGGGAAAGTATGGTTTACATTCCAAGACTGTTTCTTACTCCACTGTGCAGACCAATGTTACCTGCTCAATTGAAACTTTTGTTTTTCTTAGAGGTAGCTCGGGGCAAAGTAAAGGTGGGGTGGGGGGGGTGATTAAAACACAGTATTACGTGTAGCTTTCTTTGAACTGATTATCAAAGCACAGACCTGATTCTGCTACTACCTGTGTAGGATAAAAGTTAAGGTGACAGGTATCCTGGCTGTGCTATACCCTGGCTGTGCTATACCCACTTCACTCAGGTCCTTTCCACAACCACAGCTTTTTGTTGCCAGTACGTCACTGGTTTGTATGGCATTCTTGCAACAGTTACCGGTGCACCTGCACCGACGCCACTGTTGAGTATAATTTTCAAATTGCTTTATTGTACACAAGTTTTTCATCTGTAGGTCTTAAGGTTTGCTGTGATGAGGAATGTACTGATTTCATCAACAACTAACAGGAGAGGCAGTAAATCGTGTACATGTACCCGTGATGATTAAGTCAAGTGTGAAAATCACTTCTATGGAATCGATCTGCTGTTTAGTACCGTATGTAAAACTCATTGCTGCTGAAGAACAGGTTCCTTGGAAAATGAACCAAGATCTAAAAAACTGACAGAAATTCACATGCGAATATAATGCATATCAAGTCTCCTCCCAAAGATTAAGAAGAAAGACATAGAGATGAATGCTGCATGAAATTTCAAGCTCATTTCAAGAATTATCTTTTCAAAGTTAGTGAGATTCAGTAGGAATGGAGTAGTAACTTCTTATGTTAGGTTTCTTCAACTTTGTTGTCATGAAGACATTGGGAAATCATGAAATCTACAGAGAAGAGAAGCTCCTTTGTTGTTGCAGAGGAAAAATCGACTGGACTTTGAGTGCACTGTGTGAAAGAATGCTTTTAAATGACAAATCAACATCACCTGGGATAGATCACCAGTTTGATTTTACTCCATCTTTTGTTGGTTTGCTCATTGCAATTGTTTTGCTCTTATTTTTATTTTTATTTTTTACATAACACTTAATCAAGCATAAATGTTAGCATAATTCTTTACTTGTACATCATGATCAGTGATGATGTTTAATACGAACTGTTCACATGACCATGTATGTATCTGCTGTGTATCCCCGTTTCAAGCAAGATATCATGTACTGTACATGTACTTAGAATATGATAATAGTTATGATTTCCAGTTACTCAAGGTTTACGGTCTTCACATTGACTACTACTACATTCTTTTGAATTCCTCGTTTAGTCGTCATTTAACTTTCTCATATTTCTATTTGAACTTTGTTCTCATGTTAGCTAAGTCTTCATGTTGGAGAAGCTAGTCCACAATCTTTGTCATTCATATCTTTGTTTGACTTTGTATATACCATTAGCATTATGTTTCAGCCCGTTTTTCTTCCTGTATGCATGTACGGTGTATGTGTGTATATTGGTAGGGGTCTTTTTGTACAGTATGCATTTGCATGTATTTTTGACAGTTTGTTGGACACACAGGCGTTAGGCAGGCAAAGCCAGGAAGCTAGCCACTTGCTTGTTCAGTAGGCAAGAGTGTCAATGTAACAATTTTGTGCTAGACAGGCAATAATTAGGTATCACTGGTTGATATCAGAAGAGCATTTGGTGAACAGCCATCAATATTGCTGGCTATGATTTCTCATACAGGAGCCCCTCCATTAATGCCAGCTAATTCTTTTTTGGAGTTTTTTGTCTTCAGAGAATCCCATCAATGAAATTCAGGCTGCTATTCCCTGCAGCGACAGAATCCCACTACCCATTGGTTTTTGTCTGCTTGCGTGTCTTCGTGTTTTCCAAGTCCTCAGACTTTTGCTGTGAGGTTGTGATCTTTATCATGCGCATGCATGCACAAAGTTATCTTTGGGGAATAAATCCCTCGACAAACATGGTCAAACCCATGCGGATAGCAACAAACTGGTTTCAAGTCAGCGCTGCTACCAACCGAGCTAGCTATCTCCCTGTCCCCAAATCCTACTGGCGAGCAGTCCCCAACAAACACTCTTACATGGCCAAAATGTGTGTCTGGTATAACTTTCACTTTTTCATACCATTATTCTTTTATGTATGTACTGTATCCCAGACTTGCGCATTCATGACAGCTTTTATAACAAAGAGATTGCAATTCTCACAGTCAGAAATCAACATGGTCTTCTGCCCTCGTTGAATTACAGGATTAATCAAGGCTTGATCCAAATAATGGAGAAAGTGTGTGGGTGTAAAAGAGAGGAGGAAAGTGTGCTAAGAAAATTACTGTGAGTGTATGTGTAAAGAAATGAGTGTGTACATTGCTAATGTGTGTGCTTGTTTGCATGGACTTACTTAGGTCTAGGGAGAGAAACATTTTCCACAAAATGGTTGTGACAACAGTTTATGCGAGTGGGATATTAGCTTGTACAGTTGTATGGGTGAAAATTCATGTACATCATACCAACTTGTTTATGCATGACTGTGAAATTTGCTCATGAATGCTTCATGTGCTCATGAATGCTTTTATGATTTACTACTTGTGGCCAGAAATTTTAGTCAAGGCTTCCGTTTCTCCAAAATACAAAGCTTAATATCATCAAACTAATTGTCTTAAATGTTATTGAGCATTGTATTTTGGAGAGAAAACAATGTATAGCATTTACAACGTTAATAAATGTCGATTTACAGGCTGACGGGAATGAAATAAACCAATAAAACACATGGCATGTCTTTGTTAATGCTTTCACACATGCGAATTTGGAGCCTCAATTACAGAAGAAAACAAGTCGCGTAAGGCGAAAATACAATATTTAGTCAAGTAGCTGTCGAACTCACAGAATGAAACTGAACGCAATGCCATTTTACTCGTAGCATCGTCAGGCCACCGCTCATGGCAAAGGCAGTGAAATTGACAAGAAGAGCGGGGTAGTAGTTGCGCTAAGAAGGATAGCACGCTTTTCTGTACCTCTCTTTGTTTCAACTTTCTGAGCGTGTTTTTAATCCAAACATATCATATCTATATGTTTTTGGAATCAGGAACCGACAAGGAATAAGATGAAAGTGTTTTTAAATTGATTTGGACAATTTAATTTTGATAATAATTTTTATATATTTAATTTTCAGAGCTTGTTTTTAATTTGAATATAACATATTTATATGTTTTTGGAATCAGCAAATGATGGAGAATAAGATAAACGTAAATTTGGATCGTTTTATAAATTTTTATTTTTTTTTACAATTTTCAGATTTTTAATGACCAAAGTCATTAATTAATTTTTAAGCCACCAAGCTGAAATGCAATACCGAACCCCGGGCTTCGTCGAAGATTACTTGACCAAAATTTGAACCAATTTGGTTGAAAAATGAGGGCGTGACAGTGCCGCCTCAACTTTCACGAAAAGCCGGATATGACGTCATCAAAGACATTTATCAAAAAAATGAAAAAAACGTTCGGGGATTTCATACCCAGGAACTCTCATGTCAAATTTCATAAAGATCGGTCCAGTAGTTTAGTCAAAACTTGACTAAATATAAAAAGTAAATGCGCTCTGACAGTTTCCGCTGCGACGATAGCGAATACTGGCTCCTGCAACGTACCCTTACCAGATCCAGATGGTTATGGGTAATAACTCTGTCAGGGTTTTCGTGGGTTGGGCAAGAGTTGCATCCCTTGCATCTAAGCTTAAATCCAATGAAACCAGTGACAATGGAGTCTTTACTTTATTCTTTATTTTGTGTTTTACGTCGTTTTCAACCACGAAGGCTATATCGCGACAGGGGAAGGGGGAAGATGGGATAGAGCCACTTGTCAATTGTTTCTTGTTCACAAAAGCACTAATAAAACATTTGCTCCAGGGGCTTGCAACGTAGTACAATATAAACACTTAACAAGGGTAAAAGGAGAAACAGAATCCGTTAGTCGCCTCTTACGACATGCTGGGGAGCACCGGGTAAATTCTTTCTCGTCCCAACCAATATGGGACTCCCCCTAACCCGCAGGGGGTGACAATGAATATTAAGCTACATGTGCATATTACCAACAAGAAGGCAGACTCTGCCATTGACATTCATATTCCATTTTCTGAACTTAATTTCATTGTTTACTATTACACTCTGGCAATGGCATCTTGTTAACACACACACAAACAGTGTCACAAATACCCCCACACAGATGATTTTGTTTATTATTCCATTGATATTGTGACAAACTGACAGCACAGTCCTTTCCATAAATGGCATGAAAGGTATCGACTTCATTGTTGTTCAAATATGTGCACCGCTTGTCCGATTACTGTTTGATAGAAGAAGAAAAAACAAAACATAAATCTTGTATAAAATACAAACCACCGGTTAAATGAAGGGTTAATCCTCCCAAACAAACTTTCAAACCAGTATTTGTGATAAAAAGAGTACAGCATATTCATGAATTGTTAATTACCTCTTTTTTTTCTGGCTTTGTAACAAGATATCTCACTAAAACTCAAAAAGTAACAATTTTTCATCCCAATTCTTGTTCATGGCAAAATGATTTCCAGTACATGTATTACCCACTTAATATTATAACCACTAATTAATTCTTAAACAAGAAGAGCAAACGCTCGATCGAGTCACTTTCGCAGTTCTGAATATTATATGAGGCATCAGATGGACAGGAAGAAATTGCTATTCACAACACAATGCATACCTGAAGAATTCAACATACCTGTGACCTTGAAAATGATCAAAGGTCACCAAAGCAGACGTCAAAGTGTAGAGGTCACTGGGAGTCACGTTCACATAAAATTTGAGCCCGGTCACTTTTATAGTTTCCGAGAAAAGCCCAACGTTAAGTTGTGTGTTGCCGAACAGAAAAGGCTAGTTATCTCCCTTGTTTTTCTGATAACGTTCGTAAAAGGCTACAGATGTAAATACTTTGATGTAAAGAATAATCCTACAAAGTTTCAATCACATCCGATGAACTTTGTCAAAGATATAAAATGTCTAATTTTTCCTTTGACGCTGACCTGTGACCTTGAAAAAGGTCAAAGGTCAACGAAACCATCGTTAAAGTGTAGAGGTCATTGGAGGTCACGACTAAACAAAATATGAGCCCGATCGCTTTGATAGTTTCCGAGAAAAGTCCAACGTTAAGGTGGTGTCTACGGCCGGCCGGCCGGACGGCCGGACGGCCGGCCGGCCGGCCGGACAGACTAACACTGACCGATTACATAGAGTCACTTTTTCTCAAGTGACTCAAAAACCTAATTTTATCCCGATAAGAATTTTCAAATCATGTGATGGAATTATTACAAAAGTACAATGACAGCTCCTGTGATACTTAATGCATGTATTGAATTTTTGTTCACATTTTGACATGAAAGGTACACTTTTCACACTGATGATCTAAGAATAGATAAAATAAAATAATTTAAAGAACACATGCACACACACACACTTCTTCTTCTTCCGCGTTCGTGGGCTGAAACTCCCACGTACACTCGTGTTTTTTGCACGAGTGGAATTTTACGTGTACGACCGTTTTTTACCCCGCCATTTAGGCAGCCATACGCCGTTTTCGGAGGAAGCATGCTGGGTATTTTCGTGTTTCTATAACCCACCGAACTCTGACATGGATTACAGGATCTTTTTCAAGCGCACTTGGTCTTGTGCTTGCGTGTACACACGGGGGTGTTCGGACACCGAGAAAAGTCTGCACACAAAGTTGACTGAGAAATTAATCTCTCGCCGAACGTGGGGACGAACTCACGCTGACAGCGGCCAACTGGATACAAATTCAGCGCGCTACCGACTGAGCTACATCCCCGCCCCTACACACACACACACAAACCAATGGCAGAAGAATCTCAAGCACTTGTGCCCCTACCATTGGCATACACTTGCAACTTTCACTCTCAACACATTTTTCTCATGCACCATACGAAAGTCATACTGATCAAAGTATTTTTCAATGAAAAACAAGTCACATTGAAATTTCAATTACATGTGCACCTACTGTCAATGTACTTCAGTCTGTAACTTTCACTCTGACAACAGGTTTCTGTCTCGCACAACATGAGGAATTTGTACAATGATGGCAGGCTCCTCCGATGGGAGGACACCTCCCAGTTAAGGACACTTCATGCTGCCCCTTTCTCCACACATTTTACCAAAGTATCCAGTGTGTGTGTTAATAGAAATAAATAGAAACAGGAGATGGAATGGATTGAAGGAGTGGGGAGAAATCTCAGAGCTTGGATCCGCTGGGTGGCTGGAGGTCCTTGAGTTTCATGGCCAGTCCCATATTGCCAGCAATCTTCAGCTTCCCTTGGAAAAAGGCCTGAAAAATATGTGGCGTGATGTTATGTTGTGCTAGAAGAAGACACTGCAGTGACATCCACCCCCCACCCCCACCCCCCCTTTTGCAAAGCCCCCTCCCCTCCCACCCCCATTCAAATCTCCCCTCTTGTGAGACACACAGTCAAAGCTTCGTCAGATTTTCTGTTCATAACATCTTTGGATTTACCACCATTTTACAACTTGCTCTCTGTTGAAACCTGGTTTTCCTCTTATCTTTGGCAGGTGTAAGAGAGAGAAGGGGGGGGGGGGTGGGGGTCCACTGCATCATTCTACGATAGTCTGCTACCCCTTCCTCCCCTAGATATGAACTATTGATTACACATTTTTAAGACTGCAACTTGAATGGTGCCCACACATATTTTCCTTGCAGTGGTAGTAACAGTAGTCCCTCAACATTATTTCTCCAGCTCTTAGATACAAACTGAGGCATGACAGGGACGGACATGGGTCAACTTAGATACAAACTGAGGCATGACAGGGACGGACATGGGTCAACTTAGATACAAACTGAGGCATGACAGGGACGGACATGGGTCAACTTAGATACAAACTGAGGCATGACAGGGACGGACATGGGTCAACTTAGAGAGGCATGACAGGGACGGACATGGGTCAACTTAGATACGAACTGAGGCATGACAGGGACGGACATGGGTCAACTTAGATACAAACTGAGGCATGAGAGGGACGGACATGGGTCAACTTAGATACAAACTGAGGCATGACAGGGACGGACATGGGTCATTTTTATGTGCCGATTCACACAAGGTATCCATGTGCCACCCCCATGTCACCACTGTGGCACGTAAAAGACCTCGGTCATTGTGCCATAAGTGCAGGTGGCTGATTACACCGTAACACGCACACACCTGGGTAGCGCGACTCTGCTGCTGCTAGCTTTCCACTGGGAGGAAGCAACACGAATATCCCAGCATTGGGATAATGGAGTAAAGTAAAGTAAAGTAAAGTAAAGTAAAGTAAAGTAAATGAAACTCACAGTCTGAGGGTTGAGTTTCCCCGTCATCAGGTTGAGCAAGTCTCCGTCACTCATGGTAATGGTGGTATCTGCCTTGTCTGCAACAACACAAAACATTCCTCACACCTTCTTCATACACTGGAAGGTCCATGGTAATGGTGGTATCGGCCTTGTCTGCAACAACACAAAACATTCCTCACACCTTCTTCATACACTGGAAGGTCCATGGTAATGGTGGTATCGGCCTTGTCTGCAACAACACAAAACATTCCTCACACCTTCTTCATACACTGGAAGGTCCATGGTAATGGTGGTATCGGCCTTGTCTGCAACAACACAAAACATTCCTCACACCTTCTTCATACACTGGAAGGTCCATGGTAATGGTGGTATCTGCCTTGTCTGCAACAACACAAAACATTCCTCACACCTTCTTCATACACTGGAAGGTCCATGGTAATGGTGGTATCGGCCTTGTCTGCAACAGCACAAAACATTCCTCACACCTTCTTCATACACTGGAAGGTCCATGGTAATGGTGGTATCTGCCTTGTCTGCAACAGCACAAAACATTCCTCACACCTTCTTCATACACTGGAAGGTCCATGGTAATGGTGGTATCTGGCTTGTCTGCAACAACACAAAACATTCCTCACACCTTCTTCATACACTGGAAGGTCATGGTAAGACCTCCACAAATCAGGTCTTAACAAGGAGGGCGTCTTATAATGGAGATCATTGTACAGATATTATCAATTCTTTATTTGGTGTTTAACGCCGTTTTCAACCATGAAGGTTATATCACGACAGGGAAAGGGGGGAGATGGGATAGAGCCACTTGTCAATTGTTTCTTGTTCACAAAAACACTAATCAAAAATTTGCTCCAGGGGCTTGCAACAAAGTACAATGTATTACCTTACTGGGAGAATGCAAGTTTCCATTACAAAGGACTTAACATTATTTTCTTACATACTGCTTGACTAAAATCTTTACAAAAATTGACTATATTCTATACAAGAAACACTTAACAAGGGTAAAAAGAGAAACAGAATCCGTTAGTCGCCTCTTACGACATGTTGGGGAGCATCGGGTAAATTCTTCCCCCTAACCCGCTGGGGAGGATATTATGAATGGAACATGTGCACATTGAAAAATTTCTAAAGTAAATTTTGATTTAATTAATATACTTACCCGAATCACATTAGCATTGAGTCACATGAGATGCTTAGCACTGAAAAACGCTTACCTATCTAAGGGAAGCAACCCCATCACCAAAACGAAAGCGAAAGTAGCTTAGGTAATGAGCAGTCACACTGGGAGTTACCTCCCATATTGGTGTGCACACGTCACTTCCCATAACTCCACGTGTCTACCTACCCTCATACGACTTTTACACAAACATCAAAACCATACGCGGGGCAGGCGGGAGGGAATCCAATATGTGATTCGGGTAAGTATATTAATTAAATCAAAATGTACTTTAGAAATTTTTCATTAAATTTCATATTCTTACTCCGAATCACATTAGCAGATAATCATCAAGAAGGCGGTGGGAAAGAAAAATCTAACTCACTCTAAAAACCTTGCCAGGAAGTAGCCCCATGCCAACAAGGCAGGGAGGGCTCGGTGGAAAGAAAATTCTAACTCACACTAATCCTTAGCCAGGAACTGGCACGCTGCCAACAAATCAGGAAGGGATCGGAGAAACAAACCTGATTGACAGCCAAGGAGTCTCTAATCAAAACTAGCCAAAGGAAAACCTCAGAGGGCTAGTAAGCTGTGCCCAAACCTTCGATCAATCCCACGGACAAAAAAGGGAAAAGGCACACAGAGAGACCAAAGCTCTGGATTAAATGAACCCGAGCTAAGTAGAGGGGGAAAGACAATCTGCCACCCCCCCCCCCCCCCCCTTTCTTCTTCTAGGAAGGAAAGTTCAACCCAACAAGAAGCGTGGACAAAGAGAGGCAGCTCAAAAAGAAGGGCGACCAATCACCACGTAAAGGAAAGAGAGAGACGTCCGAGTACCAGGTACCCGAGTCCAACTCGATGACGAAAACTCACAAAGAGCGTCAGCGTACATAAGTTCCAAGAACAAAAGAGTACGCAATTCAGTCTGCTTGTAGGAAAATCGAAAGAGAATCCAAACCCCAGACTGAAAGCGAGACTGATAAGCATCAAAAAACCGTGGCGCCAAGCAGTCGAGGAAATTCCCGAGAAAAAATTCTCCGGAAAAGCTGGAAGATACGTTCGTAGCCAAATCGAGAGAAAGCTGAAACTTGGACGAACCAACCAGAAAATGTCTGTCCGTCTTTGAGAGACGGAAGGCCAGGCAAAAGGCAAAACCCTTTAGCCATTGTTGCCTGTGGTAGAAAGGTGACCGTAAAAGGAAACCCAACCCAACGGCAGTCGCTCTAACTCTCCTCATTTTAGAATGAGGATGAAGAAAGCGTCGGGTCCACAGACATAGGCACCCGAAAAAGCGAAGTCAAGCAGCTAAACGCTGCCGAACAACGCACAGACTAAGGCTAAGAGCCACAGAGCCCGTAACCCAGACGCCATTCCAAAATACCCGCTGAACACCGGCAAAGGAATGACTCAAAGGTTTCGGAACATTAGTTAGCCCTCTGCCGAGAGGAGAGGACTAATCAAAAAACTGAGAGAGAAGGTCAGCCACAAAGGATGATCCTTCGAACTGATATTGCCGAAGACAATGCCCCCATAGAAAATCTGTATGTCACCTCCGAGGACGACTTAAGTGAAACTTAAGTTTGGACGAAACATCAGAACCAGTCCTTGCTAGAGAAAGGCAGAGCCTGACCCAGCGAAAGACCAACACCGGCCGCATAAGTCAGTCATTGTTCCTAAAGCGCCGACGTAACCATGACGTCAGTAAGAGAACAACTCTCCGGCTAACCGGAAGTGTGACCGGAACAGCAAACTGTGGCTGAAACGACTGTCACCCTGACCGCCAGAAGCCAGAATACCCGAAGGTCAGCCCGAAGTCCACCGGAAGAGATCCCAGAGGATGCTCAAGCCGGTGGACCTAACTCGCTGTGTGAACCTCACTAAAGAGCGAAATCAAATCCCGTCGACACCCAAACGCGTGAGCGAGGTGAAGAGAGGATAAAAGCACCTGATCTTCGTTCACCCTAGGAAAGGTTGAACAAAGAATGAAGACGACATCATCGTATTGATCTACACCAAGTGTAAACAAATCAATATAATCCGTCCTAGACCGAAAAATATGATGAAAGTCTCCTAAAGATGCCAGATCTAACACGGACGTCCCATCTCCTCCTAAGAGAGAAGGATGCGTCTTGAAACAGCCACAACCGAGTCTCTCATAACTGAAAACCAGTAGAGGGAGCCAAATCCGGGTCCCCAGACAAGGCGACCGCGGAGAAGCAGAGGACGAGTGTCAGACGAAGCCCAAGTAGCCAAAACAAGCTAAGGCTAAAACTGTTCCGTAACTTGTCTTGAGGGACAGGAAAAAGGAACAGAAACGGCAGGAGTACCACTTCAGGTATGGGATGAAATAGCCCAAGAACCTGTAAAAAATGGTATGCCACAGAAGAGGAATCTCCAAACCGAAGTAGGAACAACTCCCTCTTCCCAACCAAACGGAAGTTGTCATCGCCGTACAGGCACCCAAAGAGTGTGCCAAAACAGCTGACGTCCTTCCGGAAAACAAGTCTGTTCGCTAGCCTCAGACCCACAGTCGGGGTGGACAAGCAGGCGACAAAGACCAAGGTCACAGACCAGTGGCATAAAAAACGATGCACGAGTAACCCGGAAACCGGAAACTCGCGTACCAGAGTATCACTTTGACTTATACTCTGACTGGCGTGAGAGTAAAGAAAGCCAAGTGAAGAAAGCCCGAAGGCCTATACCACGGAGGGCCCAGAGGCGGAAGGAAACACGCAATAACCGGAGACCGGAGCCCGTGTCTCTGGAAATCACCTGCTCATCCCTTGACTCAGAGGAAAAGGGTAAGAGGAGAGGCCATCCAACCACCGTGTCTGGAAAAGCGGAAGTCACAACACCCTCGGGGTGAAGCAAAAACTGCCCCGGCTGAAGCACAGAGTGCGACAATGCCGACCGCTGTTGCTCTCTCTCTGGCTGTAAGAAGCCAGAAAAAGAGACAGCGTATCCAGCCAAAGCCAGAAAAGCAGCCCCTGAAACCACAGAATGCGGAAACGAGGACTGAATAGACTGAGGCCGAAGCCATAAAAGACCGGAGGCCAGTCGGCGGTACCGTACAGCACTTCCCTGTCGCCTTAGCGTACGCGTGCTGTAGGACCCCCTAATCCAGTGAGGACCGGAAAAAACGCAGCCGTCGCAACCGCAAAAGCGGAAATGAAGGCTGCATAGACTGAGGCCAGAAGCCATCAAGCCCGGAGGCCAGTCTGCAGTCCATCCCATCACCGGTGCAGAGAGAACGCATGAGGGAGGACCTATACTTCCGACCAAAACCGGAAATGCAGCGGCCGTAAACGGCAGCCACATCCAGTCCATCCCGTCACCGTTGTCCGAGCGAACGCATGAGAGAGGACCTATGCTTCCGATAAAACCGGAAACGCAGTGGCCGTAAACGGCTGTCGCTACTGTTCTGTATAGACCGTGACCACGGTGGGTAAGAACGAAGTATCAGAACAGCGGTTATGCTTCCGGTGGAGAACCGGAAACGCAGTAGCCGTAAACGGCTGCCGCTACCATTCTGTATAGTCCGTGACCACGGAGGGTGACGGAAGTATCAGAACAGCGGTTATGCTTCCGGTTGAAAACCGAAAACGCAGTAGCCGTAAACGGCTGCCGCTACCGTTCTGTTTAGTCCGTGACCACGGTGGGTGACGGAAGTATCAGAACGGGGGTTATGCTTCCGGTTGAAAACCGGAAACGCAGTAGCCGTAAACGGCTGCCGCTACCGTTCTGTATAGTACGTGACCATCGTGGGTGACGGAAGTATCAGAACGGGGGTTATGCTTCCGGTTGAAAACCGGAAACGCAGTAGCCGTAAACGGCTGCCGCTACCGTTCTGTATAGTCCGTGACCATCGTGGGTGGCGGAAGTATCAGAACGGGAGTTATGCTTCCGGTTGAAAACCGGAAACGCAGTAGCCGTAAACGGCTGCCGCTACTGTTATGCCGCAGTCCGTGCCCTCTGGGGAAATGTCGGTATTGGCAACAACAGGAGAATGCAAGGAGTGACCCTGCCCCAAAGAACTGTCTCCCCTAAGGGAGTGTCCAGACGTCTCACGAGGACTGTAGGACCAGTTCAACTTACCGGTAATGCCACCACAGAAGCGGCCACCGACAAGGCAGGAACCTGCTTCCCGGAAACGGAAGCATCCAACAAGGAAGCCAGGAACCGGACAACCACCACGGAAGGGAGCAAGACACTGCCGACCGCCGTGGAACGCTGCATCTCCTCTCTCCTCAATGCCGAACTCTGGGACAAAGATAACACGAGAGAGGACACCAAAAAAAAACCAACAAGAAGGGAGCACAGAAACAACGGACGTGAACGACTGCGCAAAGCACAAGTGCTAGAAGCAGAAACATGCACAGACAAAGAAGGGATTGCAGCCTAAACCACAACCCCAAGCTAAAAAAGGCGACGGCGGACAAAAGCTAAACTAGCCTTAAACGTCAGCCTAGCCAAAAAGCTAAAACCAAACATAGCTACTGATAACCGAAACGACGGACGAACTATCAGACGCTAAGAAAATACGAAAAACTTCGCACAAATTACTGTAAGCACGTAAGTCCAATGGACAGAAAACTTCAGTAATTAAAAAAGTTCAAAGAACAACAACTAACCAAGCTTGTAAACTACCCGAGTAAACAAGCAAAGGCGACCTACCAAAAACATTAAAGTCAGCAAAGCTAACAAGATGCAAATGGCGAAAAAACATACGGCTAAAATTACTGAAACACGCAAGCCGCAACGGCCTGCCAAGTCAGTAAACAAAATAATTCTCTAGAGAAACACCCAAAATAACCATGCTTGCCGAACCCAAAGGAGGCCCGCACGGCTAAATACCATTATAATGGAAGTTAGCAAGCTAACTGAACACACTAACAATGGCGACAAAGCAACAAGTCACTGACAAACAAGTCCGAACACGGACGAAAGTTCAGCAACAAAAGCGAGAAAGAGAACACAAAAACAGGAACGAGCTCACCAGCAGTAGTGACGAGCAGACAGACAGGTAACATGGCCGGCAGGTGTCACAACAACACAAGAGCAGACCATAGGAGCGAAAAATTTCAGTGACCTTTCCCTCAGAGGTGAAAAGATCGTATGAGGGTAGGTAGACACGTGGAGTTATGGGAAGTGACGTGTGCACACCAATATGGGAGGTAACTCCCAGTGTGACTGCTCATTACCTAAGCTACTTTCGCTTTCGTTTTGGTGATGGGGTTGCTTCCCTTAGATAGGTAAGCGTTTTTCAGTGCTAAGCATCTCATGTGACTCAATGCTAATGTGATTCGGAGTAAGAATATGAAATTTAATCAGGTCTTAACAAGGAGGGCGTCTTATAATGGAGATCATTGTACAGATATTATCAATTCTTTATTTGGTGTTTAACGTCGTTTTCAACCACGAAGGTTATATCACGACGGGGAAAGGGGGGAGATGGGATAGAGCCACTTGTCAATTGTTTCTTGTTCACAAAAGCACTAATCAAAAATTTGCTCCAGGGGCTTGCAACATAGTACAATGTATTACCTTACTGGGAGAATGCAAGTTTCCAGTACAAAGGACTTAACATTTCTTACATACTGCTTGACTAAAATCTTTACAAAAATTGACTATATTCTATACAAGAAACACTTAACAAGGGTAAAAAGAGAAACAGAATCCGTTAGTCGCCTCTTACGACATGCTGGGGAGCATCGGGTAAATTCTTCCCCCTAACCCGCGGGGGAGGATATTACGAATGGAACATGTGCACATTCAAGGTTTTAAAAAAGGGGGAGTCTTAAATGGGGGGGGGGGGGGGGGGTCTTACAATGGGGGGGGGGGGTCGTACAATGGGGGGGGGTCTTACAATGGGGGTTCCACTGTAGTTTCTACGCAGTCTTCAAAACCCTGCCTCTGTGTCAATAACAAATATTGCCCGCCTGACTGCACTTTGTGATGGAGAAATGCAGGTGTAGCTATCCATCGTTTGCCAAATGGCTGAGTAACACCTTTAATTTACCCTCAAATGCTGTAACACAAATGAGGCATTCAGAAATGCATTCTATTCTGTTTACTGTCATTTTTGTACACAAACCAATAGGACTCCTGGCTTCCATGAAATTACAAAACATCCCCACACCCAAATATTGCACATAATATTGTCATTGTTCTATTTTGCTGAATCCCAGAAGATGTTAGTATGTGTTTAAATTGTGTATTGTAATTCCCATTTTGATATTGTGAAGTGCGGAGAGCACAGAATTTTTTTGTGGTTTGCGCTAAATCAGGCATGCTACAGGCCAAAAATGGTTTTACCTGAAAGAAGCGTGCAGTGGTAAAGCCACAAGCCCGAGCCTGTGAAGAAGGCGAGCCAAATAGGGGGGTCCGGTTAAAATCTGTGCAATCTGGTGCATTTTGGGCATCATTTTCAGGGCTGTAATAGTGTTGTGATCTTGTTAAAAATCCCATTTTAGCCTTCCCCCACCACCATTCAACACACCTCCAAACTGGTGAAAACAACACTACTGTCCAGTCCTTTTTTCAGCTTTTGCCGGATTCGTTCTTCTTCGTGTCAGCCTTCTTTTTTTCCGGCGGGAAGGTGTTTTCAAGCCACTCCATTTGTTCTTCACGCCGGAATCACAGACCTGTCAACCTGTACGGTTTTCCCGTATTTTGTACGGGATTTACTCAAATTTTGGTGTGTACGGCGTACAAGGCCTATCTGTACGGGTAAACCAAATTGTACGGAAATTGTACGGGAAAATTCACAACCCGAACAAAGATTCGATCATCAGATTCGTTTCTGTTTAGCAAACGACAACAACTAACAGAAAAAGACTGTAGCTGAGCTTGTGCGCATGCGCAGAAGGTATCATAGAGGGCGCTGTGGCCCAATCCGCTACTTCCGAGTCGCGAGATTTGGTCTTTGTTTTCACAACTTATTTCAGAGACAGACAACGATTCGCGTCACTTTTCGTGCTACAACTGAAGATGGAGAGGCCAGCGAAGAAAAGAAAGAAAGCCGGAAATGGTCAGCACATGTCGGAGTGGGAGAAAACGTACTTTGGTGTTGTGCGATCATCGGACAAGGGAAAGGAGTACAGTTTGTGCGTGCCATGTGGCTCGCACATCAAAGTGAAAGTTGCTGCTTCTGGTCACTGCGACTTGAAGCAGCATTTTGAAATGGCGGTACACAAACAATCATTGATTCGTTCGAAACAGTTCAAGCCTGTGAACCAACATTTCCAGAAACGAGACAGCCGCCTTCCAACGGAAGATGTGACGCAAGCCAATGCCATGAAACCATTACCACAGTCAATCTGCTTGCCACGGCAAAGTCAGCTACTGCTACCTACAACAAGTGTCATGGTTGAAGTGATCTAGTGAGACTGGACTGTGATTTTTCCTGGTGAACAGTAGTACAAAGTAGTTGTGTGTGTGTGTGACTGTGTTATACATTTAAGCTTAAAGTGATCTGGAGAGACTGGACTGTGATTCTTCCTGGTCACTGGACAGTAGTAGTTGTGTGGGTGCGTTTTACAGAGTTGTATGTATTTATTAATGCTAAATCAGATGTGTTTTATGAATACGAAATAAATGTTGAGTATTTACCAGCTGGTCTTTCTTCTTTTTTATGTCGTGCGAGTGAATTGCAAGTCTTGCGTGTGAACTCAGGTTTGCGTGTGTTCATTTTTTGGGAGTGTGTAAGGGATTGTTGCCCTGATTACAGTTTTTAATCATATTAGTACAGGTTGGCCTTGGAAGGGGTTGACAGGTCTGGAATCAAATGGTCCCAGCGAATTTCTCTCTACAATATCTGGGCGAAACATTTTGCCAAAAACAACGGCCTACATCCACAGAACTAGATTGAGAACGTTCTAGATTCAGAACGGCAAGACCAATGACGGGCAACGCGCGTGCGCTGGCTTCATTGAGACTGGCGCCCGGTCGCGTTGCGCGATATTCACACGGATTGTTTTTGCGGAAATTGTTCAACTTCCCCGGAATAAATTTGACTTTCTCGGATTTTGAAAACGGCTTTCCTGGATTTCAGGCAATTCCCGGAAAAGTAGCATGCCTGTAAATAAGTGTTCATTTTTATTATTATTATTGTAATATATGGCAGTGCAAGCAATTTCTCCTGTCCTCAGATCAGACATTCTGCTTCCAGTTCCACCCAGTAAAGTCTTGAGACACAACTGAAGAGGAAGTACGTATCAACTGAATCCTGACATTTCACCATCACATACAATCTTACTCCCTGAAATAAGTTACACACAAAATTACATGTAAAAAATAACAGAGCAAAAGAAAAAAGTTGAAGTCTTTTCTTACCAGTTGCCCCAAATTTAACAGCCCCACTGCCATTCTTGACGTCAACAACCCAGAGTCCCTCTTTCCCACCAGCGCCCTTGACCTTGAAAGCGAAGACGGCCTTCATCTTCTTCACCATGTTGCTGCCATCCTGCACATAGTACACAATAATGTGTGTCATTCTGAATGTCACAACACGTGTTTGAATGGTACACAACGCTGTGTGTAATTCCAAATGTAACAAAAGATATTGGCATTGTACACAATACTGTGTGTCCTTCTGAATGTCACAAAAAGTGTTTAAGTATATATAGGCTAGAAATACATGCGCAATTGTCAAAAAGAGCAAAACAGAAACCTTTATCATATCCCTTCACAGTATTTATAAGAATACACCAACACAAAAAGACTTGTGCACAATACAGCTAGTCACTGTTAACTACACATTTTACAAGATGGTGACAAAACAGACTCACAATCACAATCAACTTGAGCAGCAATACAACCAACATTGGACTGGGTGGCCGAGTGGTAACGCACTTGCGCTCGGAAGCGAGAGGTTGCGTGTTCAGGCCTGGGTCAGGCCGCAATTTTCTCCCCCCTTTCCTAACCTAGGTGGTGGGTTCAAGTGCTAGTCTTTCGGATGAGACGAAAAACCGAGGTCCCTTCGTGTACACTACATTGGGGTGTGCACGTTAAAGATCCCACGATTGACAAAAGGGTCTTTCCTGGCAAAATTGTATAGGCATAGATAAAAATGTCCATCAAATACCCGTGGGACTTGGAATAAAGTAAAAAAATTCCATCTCACACGGCATTAAGTCTCAGGAAACATGAATACACGCATGCAGGAAAAAAAAAATATATGGGTAGCGCCGTATGTATGGCAGCTCGCTTTCCCCGGGGAGAAAACAGCCCGAATTTCCATGAGGGTAACCTCACTGGACTGTAAATCTTATCCAATCCAATCCAATCCAACATCATTTCCAGGCACAAGCACTGCGCATGAAATTTGAGTGTTGCATGCAAATAGAAATACATAGTGAACCCCTTCCGATTTATCTCTGTTTTCGCAGAGAATGACGGGCTTCTGGCTAAAAGTGACATGGTGAGGTTGGTTTGTTTCTTTGTTCAATCAAATTATTAAGGACAGTTATCTCAGAGGCAAAACTCACTTCATCCAGACGTTTTGCGATTTGTTTGAAGACCCCGGAAGGAGGTTGGTTTGTTTCTTTGTTCAATCAAATTATTAAGGACAGTTATCTCAGAGGCAAAACTCACTTCATCCAGACGTTTTGCGATTTGTTTGAAGACCCCGGAAGGAGGTTGGTTTGTTTCTTTGTTCAATCAAATTATTAAGGACAGTTATCTCAGAGGCAAAACTCACTTCATCCAGACGTTTTGCGATTTGCTTGAAGACCCCGGAAGACTTGAAGTCGCTTTCGCTTGGGGCGGAACTGGTGGCCATGGCTTGGATCTGGTGTCTGCAAAGCAACACACATACAGCAGAAAGCATTCATTTCCGTTCCTAGAGTTCCTTCCCTTTTTTGCGTGTTTCCCCTCCATTTTCTTTCAAACCTTGTTCGTTCCGTGTTGCGTCTGCTTTTTGTTGTCTTTTGTGTTCTTGTTTTTCCTGATGAAGCTTCCATAAGCGAAAATTCGTACCGTCTTGTCTCGTTCTTGTATTGGTGAGTACAGTATTCCTTTGTTTTTTATCTATGTAAAAGAGTTTCAAGTTACACTGTACTTCAAAGCATTACACCCACTGCAGTTCCACCCAGCGGTCTTTTAAGTGGGCATGCAGACAAAAACTTCAGATACGGATAATAAACTTATCTACAAAATTGTCCAAGAAACTTGTTCAGAAGATTTCACGGTCATTCCTGTCGTCATGAATCATTGCCTCGCTTGTGTTTTCTGATCAAGTTTCTTCGACTATTTCTTATATATCGGTAAAAATGTCCTCGATGCAAATAAATTGTTGTGTCAGAAGACACCTACGTGTCAAAGCTATTGAACGTTCGACCAGCCCAGGGTCAGAACAATGCGTCAGATCAGAAAAGTATGCATAAGTAGCTGAAGACAGTGGCATGGGAACAACACTAGCATTTGCAGCAGCACCTACCCCAGCATCTGTGGAAAGCCATGCTTGTAGAGAGCACAGATGACAGCGCCTCCCAGACCCACGTTGTGCTGCAGTCCCATCTTGGCGCCAGGAACCTGTCGCTTGCCGGCCATTCCGCGGATCTGCCAACACAGCTCTGAACACTGCGCAAGACCTGAAAGCAAAATATACACCAGTTTGCTTCATTATTCATAGATTACAGTGGAATCCCCTACAATATACACCAGTTTGCTTCATTATACATAGATTACAGTGGAATCCCCTACAATATACACCAGTTTGCTTCATTATACATAGATTACAGTGGAATACCCTACAATACACACCAGTTTGCTTCATTATTCATAGATTACAGTGGAATCCCCTACAATATACACCAGTTTGCTTCATTATACATAGATTACAGTGGAATCCCCTACAATACACACCAGTTTGCTTCATTATACATAGATTACAGTGGAATCCCCTACAATATACACCAGTTTGCTTCATTATACATAGATTACAGTGGAATCCCCTACAATATACACCAGTTTGCTTCATTATTCATAGATTACAGTGGAATCCCCTACAATATACACCAGTTTGCTTCATTATACATAGATTACAGTGGAATCCCCTACAATATACACCAGTTTGCTTCATTATTCATAGATTACAGTGGAATCCCCTACAATATACACCAGTTTGCTTCATTATACATAGATTACAGTGGAATCCCCTACAATATACACCAGTTTGCTTCATTATTCATAGATTACTGTGGAATCCCCTACAATATACACCAGTTTGCTTCATTATACATAGATTACAGTGGAATCCCCTACAATATACACCAGTTTGTTTCATTATACATAGATTACAGTGGAATCCCCCCCCTACAATATACACCAGTTTGCTTCATTATACATAGATTACAGTGGAATCCCCTACAATATACACCAGTTTGCTTCATTATACATAGATTACAGTGGAATCCCCCCCCTACAATATACACCAGTTTGCTTCATTATTCATAGATTACAGTGGAATCCCCTACAATACACACCAGTTTGCTTCATTATACATAGATTACAGTGGAATCCCCTACAATATACACCAGTTTGCTTCATTATACATAGATTACAGTGGAATCCCCTACAATACACACCAGTTTGCTTCATTATACATAGATTACAGTGGAATCCCCTACAATATACACCAGTTTGCTTCATTATACATAGATTACAGTGGAATCCCCTACAATATACACCAGTTTGCTTCATTATACATAGATTACAGTGGAATCCCCCCCCTACAATATACACCAGTTTGCTTCATTATTCATAGATTACAGTGGAATCCTCTACAATACACACCAGTTTGCTTCATTATACATAGATTACAGTGGAATCCCCTACAATACACACCAGTTTGCTTCATTATACATAGATTACAGTGGAATCCCCTACAATACACACCAGTTTGCTTCATTATACATAGATTACAGTGGAATCCCCCCCCTACAATATACACCAGTTTGCTTCATTATTCATAGATTACAGTGGAATCCCCTACAATATACACCAGTTTGCTTCATTATACATAGATTACAGTGGAATCCTCTACAATATACACCAGTTTGCTTCATTATACATAGATTACAGTGGAATCCCCTACAGTATACACCAGTTTGCTTCATTATTCATAGATTACTGTGGAATCCCCTACAATATACACCAGTTTGCTTCATTATATATGGATTACAGTGGAATCCCCTACAATATACACCAGTTTGCTTCATTATATATGGATTACAGTGGAATCCCCTACAATATACACCAGTTTGCTTCATTATTCATAGATTATAATAAATAAAATAATTCTCTTTATTTATATAGCGCCTTATCCGAAGTTCAAAGCTCTTTTATGGCGTGTGAGATGGAATTTTTTACACAATATATCACGCATTCACATCGACCAGCAAACCTAAAGCCTGTTAGGCGAATGTTCACCTTTCGCGGCCTTTATTCCAAGTCACACGGGTATTTGATGGACATTTTTATCTATACCTATACAATTTTGCCAGGAAAGACCCTTTTGTCAATCGCCAGATCTTTAACGTGCACACCCCAATATAGTGTACACGAAGGGACCTCGGTTTTTCGTCTCATCCGAAAGACTAGCACTTGAACCCACCATCTAGGTTAGGAAAGGGGGGAGAAAATAGCGGCCCGACCCAGGGCCGAACACGCAACCTCTCGATTCCGAGCGCAAGTGCGTTACCACTCGGCCACCCAGTCCACCTACAGATTACAGTGGAATCCCCTACAATATACACAGTTTGCTTCATTATACATAGATTACAGTGGAATCCCCTACAATATACACCAGTTTGCTTCATTATACATAGATTACAGTGGAATCCCCTACAATATACACCAGTTTGCTTCATTATTCATAGATTACAGTGGAATCCCCTACAATATACACCAGTTTGCTTCATTATACATAGATTACTGTGGAATCCCCTACAATATACACCAGTTTGCTTCATTATACATAGATTACAGTGGAATCCCCTACAATATACACCAGTTTGCTTCATTATACATAGATTACAGTGGAATCCCCTACAATATACACCAGTTTGCTTCATTATACATAGATTACAGTGGAATCCCCTACAATATACACCAGTTTGCTTCATTATACATAGATTACAGTGGAATCCCCTACAATATACACCAGTTTGCTTCATTATACATAGATTACTGTGGAATCCCCTACAATATACACCAGTTTGCTTCATTATACATAGATTACAGTGGAATCCCCTACAATATACACCAGTTTGCTTCATTATACATAGATTACAGTGGAATCCCCTACAATATACACCAGTTTGCTTCATTATACATAGATTACAGTGGAATCCCCTACAATATACACCAGTTTGCTTCATTATACATAGATTACAGTGGAATCCCCTACAATATACACCAGTTTGCTTCATTATACATAGATTACAGTGGAATCCCCTACAATATACACCAGTTTGCTTCATTATACATAGATTACTGTGGAATCCCCTACAATATACACCAGTTTGCTTCATTATACATAGATTACTGTGGAATCCCCTACAATATACACCAGTTTGCTTCATTATACATAGATTACAGTGGAATCCCCCCCCCTACAATATACACCAGTTTGCTTCATTATACATAGATTACAGTGGAATCCCCTACAATATACACCAGTTTGCTTCATTATACATAGATTACTGTGGAATCCCCTACAATATACACCAGTTTGCTTCATTATACATAGATTACAGTGGAATCCCCTACAATATACACCAGTTTGCTTCATTATACATAGATTACAGTGGAATCCCCCCCCTACAATATACACCAGTTTGCTTCATTATACATAGATTACAGTGGAATCCCCTACAATATACACCAGTTTGCTTCATTATACATAGATTACAGTGGAATCCCCTACAATATACACCAGTTTGCTTCATTATACATAGATTACAGTGGAATCCCCTACAATATACACCAGTTTGTTTCATTATTCATAGATTACAGTGGAATCCCCCCCCTACAATATACACCAGTTTGCTTCATTATACATAGATTACAGTGGAATCCCCCCCCTACAATATACACCAGTTTGCTTCATTATACATAGATTACAGTGGAATCCCCCCCCTACAATATACACCAGTTTGGTTCATTATACATAGATTACAGTGGAATCCCCCCCCTACAATATACACCAGTTTGCTTCATTATACATAGATTACAGTGGAATCCCCCCCCTACAATATACACCAGTTTGCTTCATTATACATAGATTACAGTGGAATCCCCCCCCTACAATATACACCAGTTTGCTTCATTATACATAGATTACAGTGGAATCCTCTACAATATACACCAGTTTGCTTCATTATTCATAGATTACAGTGGAATCCCTTACAATATACACCAGTTTGCTTCATTATTCATAGATTACAGTGGAATCCCCTACAAAAATCAGAGAGAATCAGGTCTTATAAGAGAGGGAGTCTTATTGGTGGTAATCTTACAGAGGTATTGAAGCAAAAATCTGAGAAAACAGTTTCTTAAAATGGAGGGAGTCTTAAATAGAAGGGGGGGGGGGGGGGGGATTTCCACTGTCATTTCTGGGGAATGTTTGTTGTTCACTCTGTTATTGTTGAATAAAAGTTCAACTTTACCCAGTGCCGTGGCAGATCCCAAGACAAAATGAAAGCCAGATACAGTGCCAATTCTGTTCCTTCTGAGAAAATCAAGACATCTAAGAGAGGATGTCTGACAACAGAAGTTAATTACCAGAAAGTGTGCTAAAATCATTCATACACATAAAAACACAAGTGTATGTGGGAGTTGCAGCCCATGAAAGTAGAAGAAGAAGAAGTATGCTTGCTTGAAAACATGGACTTTATTAATGATACACTCTTATTGATGAGGCCCAATACCTGTTGCACCCAGAGGATGTCCTTTGGAGATGAGCCCACCACTAGGGTTGATGACAAACTTCCCACCGTATGTGTTGTCTCCCTTGTCAATGAACTCACCAGCTTTTCCTACAAGTTGAATAAATTGTAACAAGTTCAAAAGAATGTTCTTTTAAGGAGGCCTGAAAGCAGCTAAATGATTGCAGTAAGCATCACTGATCCTTGACTCCCTTCACGACACTGTATGCACACTTCCACACCAGACAAAAAGAGAAAACTGTAAGGATTATTGAATGAAAGTCTCATAAGATGCATGTAAAAATATCGTTGAATCCAAAGTTTTGCTGATTCTACCATTAGTTAAAACAAGTAACAACAAACTCATGTTCAAGACGAAGGTAATAATATTTGTGTCTGTATTTAAGCAGTAATCTTTCCGTTCAGATTTAGAGAGAAAGAAAGAAAGAAATAATGAAAGAGAACAAAAGAAAGAAAGAAAGACAGACACAAAGAAAGACCACAAAGAGAGAAAGCAGAAAAGGAACAACAACAACAACAAAAAGAATGTTACCTGGTTCACAAAGGCCTAAAGCTTCGTATGTGATCAGCTCGTTGGCAGAGAAGCAATCATGCAGCTCAACAACATTCACGTCCCCGCGTCGCACACCTGGCACAAGTCCACAGACACAGTAAGGTCAACAACATTCACGTCCCCGCGTCGCACACCTGGCACAAGTCCACACACACAGTAAGATCAACAACATTCACGTCCCCGCGTCGCACACCTGGCACAAGTCCACACACACAGTAAGGTCAACAACATTCACGTCCCCGCGTCGCACACCTGGCACAAGTCCACACACACAGTAAGGTCAACAACATTCACGTCCCCGCGTCGCACACCTGGCACAAGTCCACACACACAGTAAGGTCAACAACATTCACGTCCCCGCGTCGCACACCTGGCACAAGTCCACACACACAGTAAGGTCAACAACATTCACGTCCCCGCGTCGCACACCTGGCACAAGTCCACACACACAGTAAGGTCAACAACATTCACGTCCCCGCGTCGCACACCTGGCACAAGTCCACACACACAGTAAGATCAACAACATTCACGTCCCCGCGTCGCACACCTGGCACAAGTCCACACACACAGTAAGGTCAACAACATTCACGTCCCCGCGTCGCACACCTGGCACAAGTCCACAGACACAGTAAGGTCAACAACATTCACGTCCCCGCGTCGCACACCTGGCACAAGTCCACACACACAGTAAGGTCAACAACATTCACGTCCCCGCGTCGCACACCTGGCACAAGTCCACAGACTTAGTAAGGTCAACAACATTCACGTCCCCGCGTCGCACACCTGGCACAAGTCCACAGACACAGCAAGGTCAAAAATACATCAAGGTACAATTTTTCCTAAAAGTGAAAGCAAGCACCAGAAAGTTACAGGTCATAATGATGCACCATCAATAGAAGACTTTTGGAAATAAGTCTTTCGGGTTTGTAGGTTTTGTGGAAGAGTGACCCTTTCTTGCAAAACCTCCAACAAACAAAGGATGGTCCAATCTCTGTCATATGAGCGTTGATGCATTGAGCTGTTGTTATGCGCCATACATGGCCCAGCTCATCCGGCTTCAGCGTGTTTTTATATCGGAGTGGTCCTTCTCCTAGACTGGTGGCTTTACAAGGCTGTCGAGTCCAGTCTACCCGGCTATTTGGCCATAGCTGGCTGGTTTGTTTATCTGAGGTGACCTTCCCCAGGGCTAGAACTTAAGATGCGGCTCTTGATCGCATGGTGCTCCCGTCATTGGAGACCTGGGGTATTTCTTGAGTGTAACAGTGCCACCTGTTACCCCGCCCCATCCTGTTGGAAGCACCGCCAGTTGGTCCGCGACTGCTTATTCGTCCTGGCAAGCCTGGCTTATTTCGCAGCTAACCTCCATATCTGAAGGCCATCACACTATCCGCCACCTGTGAACGCGCCTGGTTGGGGGTCGTCGCCCCTACTGTCCCAGGCATATGGTCCAATCACTAGCTAGGTTTTGCAAAAAAAAGGTCACTCCCTCATAACCCATACAAAGCCAACAGAGTTATTGTTGCAATTGGTCTATTCTTTCAGCACAATATTTGTACACAAATTTACAAACACCTCGGAGCCACAAGTACGTCCACAAACCTCTTTAGCACAGTTAGCAGTGAGCCACATAGCTATATCTTTAACAGCAAGTTAAGGTGTGCTGTTCAGTTTGTTATCTGTGCAGACGACCGATGATAACACCTTTGCCTTTGGACCTGACTTATCATACTCCAGCTCTCAGTTATCAAACTGAATGATACAACTGCACACTTTTCCATATTTCTTAAAATTAAAAATTTTAGTAATAAATTTTCATTTGATTAATATACTTACCCAACTCACATATAGCAATTAACTCTAGTTCAGTGCTGGTAACGCTGTACGCATCCCCTTGGTAACAAGGGAAGCCCCTCTAAAAAAAGAGTGACCAATACCCATAAGGCCATATTAATACATACTTCCGTATGCGCGCGCATACGCCGCCATATGCATCATTCCAAACGAAGCCCAACTCACTCCCCTTTTTTAGAAATCCACCCCCCACAGCGGGGAGGCGGGAGGGAATAAACGATGTGAGTTGGGTAAGTATATTAATCAAATGAAAATTTATTACTAAAATTTTTAATTAAATTACATATCTTACCCAACTCACATATAGCAGATTGCTACTATAGGTGGAGGGCACTTAACCCAATCAGGAATTGAGAATCTGTCCTGCCGCTAACAGAGCAGGTAACCCAGAAACACATCCTATCTCAATGCATAGGCATCTCTGAGATAAACATCAATGAAAAACCTTTCAATAAAGCCAGCAAGCCGACTCAAGAACTCAGTTCTGCCAGGAGACCAAATCGAAGAACAGCTAGAGTGGAAGCCCAATCTCTTGCCTCGTGAGGCCCAGCTGTAGTAAAGGGCAAAACTGCCCTGACATCCCCTGCCTGACTCTGCCACCATACATAAACTTGTCTAACTATGGTGGAGACCCAATTGGCTAACACTACTCTCGAGATGTCTTTAAAGCGCACCATAACGAGTGAGATAAAAAGAAGTTCCTGAGATTCCGATCTAGTGTGCAGAGTCCTTAACGGAAAACTGTGGAGGGCTGTAACCGTACAAAAATGTACATCAGAATCTCCAAGAGCCATAAAAATGCTCAAGAAAGGAATATTGAGTCCGTGCTGTCCGAAGGGGGAGGACTGACTGACTGCCCCCCCCCTGTCTGCTGCCACCACTTGAAGGCATACCTGAACACTGTGGCAGTCCATCTAGGCAAGGTTGACCTCAACAAGTCATTACCCCTACCAAAGTTGATAGACATTCTTTCTTCCTTTATATAAATTAATCAGTGTTTAACGTCGTATATAACCGTTCAAGGTTAAAGGGCGACGAAGCAGAAAGATAAGAACAAGAGCCCTTAGATTTAATGATCTCAAGCAATCCGTGCAAGTCAGAAAAAATCTTCAAAACTCGAACAGATCAAAAGGCTAAATATGGCTCTAGGGGAGCCAAAATAGTGATTAAGATTCGAACGGTGAATCAAAGTTGGTAACTCCAGATTCCGCTTATATGCCAGAAAACCCAAAAGAAACCTAAGTGCCATAGATCAGTCTTTCTCCGAAAATCTGTCTAAAGCAAAATTAGCAGAAAAAACACTTACTCCCACTTCTCACAGAAGCTACCCGAGTAAGCATGGCCGATTTCCGTGTTGATCAGCAAGGCTAGTTAAGTAAAAGAGTCAAAGAATCCAATCACAAAAACCCTAAAACTAGGAGCAAAGTCCAAGAAAGGACTGAAGATCAGCTTTCAGCAAGCCTAAAGTAGGCCCTCTTAAACTTGCTGGTTATAAAGCCACCAAGAGAAAAATTAGCACCGAGCTGTCTCAGTAAAACCGAAATCACATAATGTCTTAAACAAAGACGTGGGGGAAAAAGAACGGAAAGCCAAAATAGGTGGCTCGCCACCTTCATTGTACCGAGAGAAGAGGAGTTCTATCCGTTAAAACATAAGCCATCTGTTCCAAGCCAGACAACAAGACAAGTACCAGTCCAGAGTTGACGGGCAGAAGAGCCCGAGCAACTCAAAAATATCCTTACAGTAGACACCCGTGAGAAACGAGTGTGAGCAAAACCGGAGCCCTCTTGCCAGCCTAACGAGGTCTGGCAACCCAGAAAGAACGGGCCCAAACTGTGCGACCGGCAGGCCGCTCAAAGTAAAACAAGAGTATAAATTTCCATGCCCGGCAGTCGGGCGACGAAGATAAGCAAAAGGCGACAGTACCAAAAGGCAAAAACTCATATTAGAAATTTCTCCCATTCCCCCGAAGGAACAAAAACACGTGGTCAAAGAGAGTCTGCTCCAAGTGGCCATTTGGCCGACAGACTTAGAGAGTCCGCCCAGTCATAGAGACTCTCATGAAGGTACTTCGCTGCTAAAAAGATCTCGTGATGGTAAAACCACCAAAACCTCTAATGTTCCGTGAGGAAGCGATAGGGAGTAAGAGACCCCCTTTTCTTGATGAGAAAAGCCCCCTGTGGAGTTGTCTGCTTGAAACAACACATGTTCCAACCCTTTGTTCTATTGCTTAACGCCCAACAGACCACAAAGGGTCCTATCAAAGCTGAGAAGCCTTAGACATCTAATGTGTTCCAGCCCTGCACTCCCAGTTACACCTGGAGTAAAGGACTTCTATCAAGGGCCGCTTGCACAATCTCCAAGAGATCCAAAAACGGCTCAACAAACGTATGACTTAGAAAAAAGATCAGAACCCTGAAGCTCTGAAATACCAAACGAACCATGAAAGAGAACCAAAAGGGAGGCACCCGTGCCTCCCCCCACAAAGAGGAAAACCTAATCCCCCCCAGCCGCTGTGTTAAACACAAAGGCGAAAGAAGAGTGATGCCGAGAACTAACTTCCAGTTGACATAACTGCCACAAGTGTGAAAGAAAGCGTGCTTTTGTGTGCCTACCAACACCCACCGCTAACTTGCCTCAGGGGGAAGAAAGGTGGATATTTGACACAGAACCCTGCCACGAACGCGAGGGTAAGGAGACAAAAGATAAAGTCGAGAACGGCGAGCCTGAAGCCTTTATTTGAAAACAATAAAAAGCCAAGGCCTGCCGTGCGCTTTCCTTCTGCAGTGAGATTTTTAAGATAGAGAAGAATCCCTGTGCATAGAAGCGAACTCACAAAGAGGAACCTTCAAGAAAAGAAGAGATTAAAGTCTCGCCAAAAGAACAAACCTTTTTGAAAGAGACCTACACCCAGGCTAAAAGCAAAGCTACATCCTTCGTATCCGCGTCCTGACGGAACACAAAAATATCCAGATAGGACGTAACCGCGCACGAGAGAGAGCAGAAACAAGATTTGTTAAAAAGCGGTAAATGTAAAGGAGTGCGGCCATAATGAAACATAGCCAGGAGATCCTTGTTCTGACAGAGAGACAGTCACTCCTTGCTATTGACATCCAGATGGATGTTCGCCAATTCCGGGGAACCCGGTGGCGGTTCCGTAGAAAAAACAAACGAATAAACTACGTTCTTAAGCTCGGAGTAAACCGAAGCCTACGGATAGCGATCAGCGAGTGACGCGCTGCTTGAGCAGATGACGCAAGCTAAAGCCCCGCCGCCGCAGGAGCTAAGCCGAGCGTTGCCCACAAAGGAAGTGGTAACAAAGGAGCCTCAATTGTGAAAAAACAAATTTCACAAGCCCAAACGACCCCAACAGAGAATCCAAGAACATAACGTTCTAAGATTCCCTTAAAAGGCTCAGGTCAGCTGAAAATGCGCAAAACGCGGCAAAGCTGAAGTATGAGCTTCCCCCTGAGATGCCAACAAAGGCAGAGATGGGGCAAAAGCATCGATTGAGTTCGCAAATTGATCCTAAGAAGGAGCAAGACACGCCAAAAAAGATGGAGGAGAAAAGGCAGATGACAATGCTACCGCTAACCCTACAGGGAAAAAGCGCGTAGTAACCTCTGCCATCCATGTAAACAAAGATGGCAGCTTCGCTGAAAGTCAACAAAGAGGCGTCTCCATCTGCCTCAGAAGCTTAGTCTTCCAAATCCTCATCATCCTGTACAGTGGTATTCTAACCATCTACAAAAGGATGAGAGCCGGAAACCAATCCCGAAAAAGCAACACTTGCCAAAAGGGAAAGGTTTGGAACAAATTTCCCAAAAGCCGGAACTCCGAAAGGATATTCCATCCACCTGCCTCATGCCAGCTGAAAGCCTGGAAAAGGAAGTGGATTTAGCCTGAGTAACAGCAGAGGAACCGCAACAACGGAACCGAAAGCCGAAGACTGATGAGCGCCAACTACCAACACCACAGTGTTAACGGCAGAAGGCTAAACCATCCTGAAACCGGAAGCCACAGCCGCAAAAGCGTTAGCAAAATCGGCCACGGATTGGCAAATATCAGAACCAACCGGATGCCTAAACATGCACCAGAAGATCCTATTGTACCTTGAAGCCGCTTAAGCCACCAGTGCCACTGCACTTGACAGCCTAGACGGCAATTTGAATTCAGTGCAACCACCTCTGCGGAAGCACCGTCTTCTGAACAGCCGACTGGCACTCCCGTGCCCTCCGGAAGCTGACCCCCTGCTTGACTCCCATAGTCAAACAAAGAGCCAGCTATACTGTTCTCTTCCTGCCCCCCGGGCGGAAGCGGAAGACGCACACCCTTACCGCATTCTAAAGAAGCGGGTGGTTGCGCAAATCTTCCGTTCGCTCTCCAAGGTTCCTAACCGCCACCGACCTGCTGCCAATGCAGTCAGAGCCAGCCTCAGCTTCGGAACTTTCACCCACAAAGCCAGAGCCCGGAGTTACTTTCTCTTGGAAACGCTCTACCCTTTCTCCGGAGAACCCGGATACTTGGGTAGAAGACATACCTTTAAACTGGTCTGAACCACCGGGAACCGGAACACAGGCCACAAGCGAAGGCGTGGTCCCATCATCCCATTCCGCATGAACATCAGCCTGAGACACAGTAGCAGACGGCGCAGGCGAACGTTGGCAAGAGACGAAACCCCCGTCACACCGGAAGCGAACGCATCTCCGCCCGCGTGGAAGCGATCTCCCCCGCCAAGGAAGAAACCTGTGAACTTAAAGAGAGCAACAATGTCGCCACGTCCGCAGACGCAAGACCGGGAAACACATAAACCAAGGAAGCCTAAGCGGGCTTATCCACAGGAGAAACCTTGTCTAAAGGTTTAGACGTCAAAAACGGAGTAGGAGGCATGACGACCAAAACATCGATATTTTTTTTTTGTTGCAAAGACAGTACATGAACCGAAACACAAGCCTGTCCGGAAGCCTTTGCTTTCCCAGGTGTTTACTTGTCGGCGGAGAACCAGCAGTTACTCGTTTAGACGACTGCCGCTTCTTGGCGTTAACCGCCATGACCAAAAACAACTCACGAAAAATTTTGTAAACAAGAAAATTTCACAAGTTCAATTTAAGGTCAAAAACGCCCACAAACACAAGCAAAAAACAGAAAGATCTCACCTCAACATGTAGAGACGATAAGACAAGCAAGAAGATACCAAGAGGTAAGTGACCAAGTCCGTAGACGAAGTGACAGATGGCTGAACACAGCCAGAGCGTACAAAAACACGACCAGTCCCACTGCTCGCTGAGTATGGAATGATGCATATGGCGGCGTATGCGCGCGCATACGGAAGTATGTATTAATATGGCCTTATGGGTATTGGTCACTCTTTTTTTAGAGGGGCTTCCCTTGTTACCAAGGGGATGCGTACAGCGTTACCAGCACTGAACTAGAGTTAATTGCTATATGTGAGTTGGGTAAGATATGTAATTTAATGTAAAAATAGAAACCAGAGGAAGAAACAAACCTGCTTTCTGAAACAGCCTGTCTGCTGTGTTCTTTGTCATGTCATACCCCACCTGAATCACAACAAGGCATGCACAATAAGTCAGCCATACAATTTATAAGCTGTTTCACAAGCACAGAAAGCAAGATTCAAAAAGAAGAAAGGGCTTGGAATAGAAAGTGTCATTCAAAATGCAGTAACTACACCCCCCCCCCCCCCCTACGCATCATTTCCAAAATTCAGACGTTGTCCCTACGCTCAAGTCAGTGACTCATCATCCCCAGTGAGGTGAGGTAATGTCAAGTTCTCTGACACACATCTTTAACAAACAAAAAGGAGGTTAATTTACAGATATTATGAAGACAAAATGTGAAGACAAAAATGCGAGGGTCTTCATGGGGTGGGGGCACTGTATGTACACACTGGTCAGTGCTGACAAACAAAAGAAGCTCAGCCAATTTCTTCTCATTTTAATTGTATGCATGCATGTGTTCTGCACTTTTCGTCTGAGAGCGAGGGAGAGGGTGTGTGACAAAACGCACAAGACTCATGGAGCTCCTGCCGAAGGTGGAGGGGGTGTCTGTGCCCATCTCCATGCCGACGATCTCCACCGCCTGACCATGGAGGTTGTGTCGCCGCACGAAGTCCTCGCTGGCCAGGATCACCGCCGCCGACCCATCTGACGTGGGGCTGTCAACACAATCATCAATATCAGCATAAAATGTTGACTGTGTGCTTGTTCTTTTCTCTATGTTCGGTTAGTTTCCTTGTATTTTCTGATTTCATGGTTTGTATATATGTCTTTTCTGTATGTCTGTGTGTGTGTGTGGTGTGTGTGTGTCAGTGTTGTTGCCAGGCCTCGATCTCTTGACGCATTCCTTTCTGATTTGACGCATTGGACCTAGCCTTGTCCGGTCGATGGACCGATAGTTGTTACGTTTTGGTGGTCAACTGACCGATGCATATTCCTACAAGGCGGACAAGGTCTGCAATGAATGGAATGGGAGTTGCAAAGTCGGAAAACAAACCCCGATCGAAATGCTCATGTTCGCTACGAATGAAAATGCATTCGGTGCTGAGTCCGTGTTTGTCGTCATTGACACTCGAGGCTGCGTTTACGGAAATACCCTATCCAGCCGGTGTACCTATTTACCGAAAACGGCGCAAACTGTGGAAAGCTCATCAATATAATACTACGGCATGGTAATGCGAAGATCAGGCAGGATCCCTACATTCGCACACCGGGGACTATATTGGAAAGGGTAGGCCAGGAATGTCAGGCTCTTTTTCCTCGCAAAGTTTATGAACAATTAAAACTAGGAAGCGACATCAAAGCAATGCCAAAGGACTTGAAACAGGTTCAGAATAAGAAGGATAGGGAAAAACGCGAATAGCCTGAAAATGTTGCCCCAAAAAAAGTTGATAAAAGTTGCAACAAAGTATGGCGGTACAATTTGGACCTATTGTTTTTTTAAAGCCAGGACATTTGGACCTATTGGTTTTTTTTTAGGGAGGTTCAAATGACCTATTGTCTTCTTAGGCTGGCAACAACACTGGTGTGTGTGTTTGTGTGTGTGTTTATCAGAATTGTAAAGCGCTTGGAGCTGTGAATCGGGACTTGCACTATAGAAAAGTCATTTATTATCATTATGAATATCAGCATGTTATTAGAGCAACATTTACAGTCTCTTTTGTGAAGTCTAAAAAAGGCAAATTTGAATTAAACTATTGGACCCTTGATTCTTAGCAAATATTTACTGTATACATTTTCTTGACCCGTCCTCAACTTATTTGGAAGAGTATATCGATTCTCATCAACCAACAAAATTACATCAAACTACTCATGGACATAATCAGTGCTAGCCACTTTTCTGATCTGAACCCCACAACACACACATAGTGATACATGTACTGATATTGCCTGTTCACTGGGCTAAGAGGCATTATCTCTGATCATCCATTTAATCAGTCATCTGTACTGATAAGCCAGAGTTGGGTGCACAGCAGTAGCTAGACAACAGCAACCCAAGTGACAGTTGTACCCCAATCATGTTCAGGTTGCCATATCAACTACATGTGCACTGAATAGGTGTACATGCACTCTGGTACAAACACCTGATAGAACAGTTCTTATGCACTCTGCAACAGTGTACAGAACACAACAAGCCTTCTTTTTACAACTATGAATACTTCATATCATCCAAAGCCGATTATGGTTGCCCTACTGACAGGTCATATGCCTCAAAGTACAATTAAATGTGAAACTCTGTAAATTATCAACATGATACCCACTAACCAGGGAGAAAATGGCCATTCACCTAAAAGTACAGTCGTGAGAAATACAAGTGTAAAACTCTGTAAAATATCAACATGATCCCAATCTTACCAGCACTGCAGTTTGGTCAGTGGATCAAAGATGGTGGCTGAACTCTTGATCTCGTCAATGGAATACTCCTTCTGGAACTGAGAGTACCTGCAACAATCATAAAAAGATCTGTCAATGCCACAGGTACACAGATGTAGAATGAAAACAAAAATATATGTTGGTTTAGGGTAACGTGACCAAAAAAAGATCGGGTCGGTAGGTCGGCTTTTTTCATTTCATTTTTTTCTCTCTTTTTAAAAAAAATCTTTATTTGTTTCATTTAGTCGATTTTAAAGGAGGTTACTTTCCTTAGTGTCGGTATGGTTCGCAGAATGTGCCAAAAGTTTAGTTTTTTTGTAGAAATGAAAAAAAAAGTTTTAGGGTCGGCGGGAAAAAATAAAGGTCTGTCGGGTTACCCTAAACCAACATATATTTTTATTTGGCCTAACCAGTGTTGACCAAGATATGTTATACAGTGGCATCCGTCACAAGAGGACACTTGAAAGATCAGCCAAGTGTCCTGTAAGTGCAAGGCCATTTAGGCCACATGAAGGGAATGAGAGGTGTCCCTTACCGGGGGTGAGCTCTCACCAGAGCGGGTAGCATTAGAGACAGGTTACAGAAATAACATGCTGCATATATCATGGGTGTTACTGGGAAAAATCAAAAAACCTGAAAGGCAGGGGTCCAAAATGCTCAAGTTTGAAAGAAAGTTTCTGGACACCGACGAAACCAAATCATAATAAGCAAGATGGCGGCAAATCCAAGGGAGCGAACCGAGAAAACACGCGAACCGGTGTCAAAAGTCGGATCGGAACCGCTGCTCGTTATTGCAACTTAGCGAAACGAAGCTTTTTTATATTTAGTCAAGTTTTGACTAAATATTTTAACATCGAGGGGGAATCGAAACGAGGGTCGTGGTGTATGTGCGTGTGTGTGTGCGTGTGTGTGTCTGTGTGTGTGTGTGTGTGTGTAGAGCGATTCAGACTAAACTACTGGACCGATCTTTATGAAATTTGACATGAGAGTTCCTGGGTATGAAATCCCCGAACGTTTTTTTCATTTTTTTGATAAATGTCTTTGATGACGTCACATCCGGCTTTTCGTGAAAGTTGAGGCGGCACTATCACGCCCTCATTTTTCAACCAAATTGGTTGAAATTTTGGTCAAGTACTCTTCGACGAAGCCCGGGGTTCGGTATTGCATTTCAGCTTGGTGGCTTAAAAATTAATTAATGACTTTGGTCATTAAAAATCTGAAAATTGTAAAAAAAAATAAAAATTTATAAAACGATCCAAATTTACGTTTATCTTATTCTCCATCATTTGCTGATTCCAAAAACATATAAATATGTTATATTCGGATTAAAAACAAGCTCTGAAAATTAAATATATAAAAATTATTATCAAATTTTTTTTTCGAAATCAATTTAAAAACACTTTCATCTTATTCCTTGTCGGTTCCTGATTCCAAAAATATATAGATATGATATGTTTGGATTAAAAACACGCTCAGAAAGTTAAAACAAAGAGAGGTACAGAAAAGCGTGCTATCCTTCTCAGCGCAACGAATACCCCGCTCTTCTTGTCAATTCCACGTGCACTGCCTTTGCCACGGGCGGTGGAGTGACGATGCTACGAGTATACGGTCTTGCTGCGTTGCGTTGCGTTCAGTTTCATTCTGTGAGTTCGACAGCTACTTGACTAAATATTGTATTTTCGCCTTACGCGACTTGTTTTTTTTTTAAACCCCGGAAAACCGGAATTTCCGGCTTCAGATTTTTTCAAAAACCGGAAATCCGGAAGAGTAACACCCATGATATATTGATAATGGATGCAACTTTAGCACGTAATCTGAAATGACTCACAACTTGAAACAATCTCACTAGCACAGGCTGCACGCTGAGTGCTTATTACCATGACAGACGCGTCATTTCTCCTCACCATTGTTTAGCTTACAACATGTCTTCTAAGACAGGTTTTCCTCTACATCTGAGGAAAAACAACAAAGATAAACTTACGGATTGTTTGTGGAATGTTTGTGGTTCTTGTACGCAATCTTGACCAAGTGATCTTTCGTGCTGCCTGTGGAAGTACAGAAAAACAGTCATGAGTTCATATGACGCATGACAACTGCAGATACAGTAAATGTAACTTGTAAGTGTATATTTTCATAATAAAAAACTAACCACCAAAGAACAGAAACTCAATCTACAGAAAGCCATCCACCACAGAATTTTATCCTACATACGTGAGAGAGACACCCGTGAGATAATAATCGTTCAAATCACACGTGTATATATCATGTAAATGAGGTCATGTCAAGCAAGTCTGACAGGGACCTGTTTTTCCACTGCTTATGATGCCAAAGTCACCGAGACAAACGTCATTATAGAAACAACAAGAAGAGCAAACGCTCGATCGAGTCACTTTCGCAGTTCTGAATATTATATGAGGCATCAGATGGACAGGAAGAAATTGCTATTCACAACACAATGAGTCACGTTCACATAAAATTTGAGCCCGGTCACTTTTATAGTTTCCGAGAAAAGCCCAACGTTAAGTTGTGTGTTGCCGAACAGAAAAGGCTAGTTATCTCCCTTGTTTTTCTGATAACGTTCGTAAAAGGCTACAGATGTAAATACTTTGATGTAAAGAATAATCCTACAAAGTTTCAATCACATCCGATGAACTTTGTCAAAGATATAAAATGTCTAATTTTTCCTTTGACGCTGACCTGTGACCTTGAAAAAGGTCAAAGGTCAACGAAACCATCGTTAAAGTGTAGAGGTCATTGGAGGTCACGACTAAACAAAATATGAGCCCGATCGCTTTGATAGTTTCCGAGAAAAGTCCAACGTTAAGGTGGTGTCTACGGACGGCCGGCCGGACAGACTAACACTGACCGATTACATAGAGTCACTTTTTCTCAAGTGACTCAAAAATTGCGCTCGCTAATTACCCTCGATGAATTGTTAGAACTAACACGTCACGCCACACTTTCAGAGTGGTGTTTCTTTGCTTTGACGTAATAGATTGCACGAGGCTTTAGAAGAGATCGAGGTTCCAAAACAAGCGTCTTCAATTTCGCTGCCTCGTCTGCAAGACATTTTCAGTAAAATACACGTAAGTACAGTATGTAGGATAAACAGAATACTACATGGCTTGCTGTGTCGTACCAGATTTACACTCGTTGCTTTTTCAAATAGTGAACAGCTCGCTTTCGCTCGCAGTTCAATATTTAAAAAAACAACTCGTGTAAATCTGGTACGACACAGCAAGCCATGTAGTATCTATATATATATATATATACGACTAGTGTCTGTCTGTCTGTCTGTCTGTCTGTCCGCGATGCACGGCCAAAGTTCTCGGTGGATCTTTTTCAAATTTGGACACCGTATTCAGCTACACCCCGGACACAACCTCATCGATGAGATATTTCAACACGTGCTGCTGAACCGATTTTTTTGTTTTTGTGTTGTCGGGATCCACTACCAGTAACTCTTCCTTATCTTCTCCAGTGTTTTCAGCCGCGATTATCTCCCTTCCTCCGTGTGGCGTCAATCCATATTCCCGTTACTACGTTACTATTTTTAGAAGGTCACTGCACGTTACTATTTTTAGAAGGTCTCCGGTGTTTTGCGCGTTTATCTCCTTTCCTTCGTGAGCCGGCAAAGCCGGCGTACACCCGGCCAAGCCGGTCCCAGGCACAGCCTGGTATTCGGCTCTACTTCTTCCCGGCGAAGCGGGTAATCATCTAGTTCTCTATATATCAGTCCCATATTCATTTTACAGTGGTACTCGAGTGCTTCAAACATGGCAAAAAGAAATGATGGGATACATCTACAAGTACACAACATTTAGTGCTTCAAACATGGCAAACAGAAATGATAGGATACATCTACAAGTACACAACATTTAGTGCATCAAACATAGCAAAAAGAAATGATGGGATACATCTACAAGTACACAACATTTAGTGCATCAAACATAGCAAAAAGAAATGATGGGATACATCTACAAGTACACAACATTTAGTGCATCAAACATAGCAAAAAGAAATGATGGGATACATCTACAAGTACACAACATTTAGTGCATCAAACATAGCAAAAAGAAATGATGGGATACATCTACAAGTACACAACATTTAGTGCTTCAAACATGGCAAAAAGAAATGATGGGATACATCTACAAGTACACAACATTTAGTGCTTCAAACATGGCAAAAAGAAATGATGGGATACATCTACAAGTACACAACATTTAGTGCATCAAACATAGCAAAAAGAAATGATGGGATACATCTACAAGTACACAACATTTAGTGCTTCAAACATGGCAAAAAGAAATGATGGGATACATCTACAAGTACACAACATTTAGTGCTTCAAACATGGCAAACAGAAATGATAGGATACATCTACAAGTACACAACATTTACCATTGATCCTCCCTGGAAAACCAACTCATTTTGTCATGAACACAGCGTCACAAAGGAAAGTCATCACATACCGTATTTTTCCATATGTTCTTTGGCGGCATTGCCAAAGAGCTGGGCGGTGACAGGACTGGGTTCGAACCCTCGCAGGTTTGCCATCACCTCCACATGTTTGTCCATGGGGTTGGTTCTGTCATCGTACTGCACGGTCAAAGATAAAACATTTATCAAACTTGTTTCTGATGATTGTAATCATACAAAATTGCCTTTACATAGATGGTAGCCACCATTTCGTCAAACATGCACTCAAGACTGAACACCCCCCCCTCCATTCTCTTTCTTTCTTCAAACAGTCTCTGAAGTGTATCTTTCAACTGACACATTTATTTTACTGCTGGAATGGTATTAGGACAGATATTTTTACCAAAGAACATATTCACAAAAACTGCAGACTACCTTTGCCTCCAGGGGACCTCTCTCCATCTTCTCAAAGCCGATGGCCATGACACAGTCAGCAGTACCTATGAAACACAGCAAGAAACAAGCACAGACCCTGAGACATACAAAACAGAGGCTTTGGAACACACACTCATTTCATTATGGTGTGATAACTTTCGCGTAAGGGGTCCAAGATTAATTTTTTCATAGCCAATAGTCAGCACAATATTTTATATATAATCAAATATTATATAGCTTTTAAGAGCACGCTTATAAGCTTAGCTTGTTCTGCTCCATTTATTTAATTGATTGTATGCAGCATTGTTATATGTAATTATCTGAATAAAACTGTCTAAACCTAAAATAGCCAGCACACAGTCCAGTGCACAGTACACATATGGAGCAGTATGAAA